>NC_081413.1:480129400-480429400 GCF_030272615.1 Cryptomeria japonica
GAGAGAGTGAGAGAAGAGGGGGGTGGGAGAGAAGAAGGGGTATGGAGAGAGAGAGAGAGAGAGAGAGAGAGAGAGAGAGAGAGAGAGAGAGAGAGAGAGAGAAGAGGGGGGTGGGAGAGAAGGGGTATGGAGGAAGGGAGAGGGAGAGAAGGAAGGAGGGAGAGGGAAAGAGAGGGAGAGGGAGAGAGAGGGAGAGAGGGAGAGAAGAGGGGGGAAGGAGGGAGAGGAGGGAGAGGGAGAGGGAGAGGGAGGGAGAGAGGGAGAGAAGAGGGGGGAGAGAGAGAGAGAGAGAGAGAGAGAGAGAGAGAGAGAGAGAGAGAGAGAGAGAGAGAGAGAGAGAGAGGGAGAGGGGGGGAGAGTAGGGGGGAGGGAAAGAGGAGGGGTCTTAAGGGGTCACAGGATACCATATGACCTCTTAGGAAATAATATGACCTCTAATGACACCTAAGGGGTCATATGGTGGGCTAATAAAATGATATATTAAATTTAAAGTTATGAATAGAACATCATACAACAAGACTCCCGGTGAACAAACAACGCGACTTCACTAAAAAGCAAGTGTAAGAGCTCGACCTAACCCTAAGAGTACTGCCTACGTTCTAAAACATATGATGCTATTAAATTTGCAAGGTTATAAGACTGATCTCGATTGTGACTATAGGAATCACACACTTGATTTCTTTCATGGGTATGTACCGTTCCAAGTTGTTTGACAAGTGATGGTCATCATATACTACCACTGCCATGCATACAACAAACTTTAATTTCTTTAGGTGACAGGCGTTGTGTAACAACATGGGAACTCTTGCATACCCACCACTATCATTCTACAAGACATCATCTGTGTTACTCTCCCTCTTTCTCTTCCTACCTGTTGTTTTCTTCTGAAAAACATATTGCAGGTACTCTGACTCATCACGTTGCTTTGTTGACACTATTTTCCACATCTCCTCTGCTCATTAAAAACACATTCGAGAAGAATATTGCTACAGGTTTCCTTGTTTGTCACGGTAATACACCCGTGGTTCAATTTCAAACCCTATTCCTCCTATTCAATATACACACAAAAATCCATCAATCAATTTGTTTAGGAGAGGATACATGATAAAAATCAAAGAGGAAGTTGCAGACAAGAAATAAATTCACTTACTTCTATAGAAGTGCAGACATAGTTGCAGTGGGGTATGGAGGGAGAGAAGAAGAGAAAGAGGGATGGAGTATGGAGAGAGAGAGAGAGAGAGAGAGAGAGAGAGAGAGAGAGAGAGAGAGACGATACACTTACATGTGTATATATATGTTTAATATATTATATATATACATATATTATATGTATATAAACATATTATATATACAATGTCATATTATACACATATTATATATTACATATATTATATATATACACATATTATATATTACATATATTATATGTATATACACATATTATACATAGAATATCATATTATACAATAGCATGTATGCAATGTTTATAGTAAAGGTAGCGCATACGCGTTGTTTATAGGGAAACAAGTGCATACGCACTGCTCACACTATAAGTACCCTGTACGCGCTTTTTAAACCATAAGTACCCTGTACGCGCTTTTGACTGTTTAGGCTTGGAAATAGGCTTGAATGACAAAGCTACGGATTGGAAGTTTGATTTCCTCCATTTCTCTCATTTTTGACGTGTTTTATTTTATCAACTTGGTTTATCGACTTTGTCATCATCAGGTTTACACTTCATAAAGTGGGTATTTCTAAAATTGCCACCATATTTTCACCCATCTTCTAAGCTTTCTAACCATATAATTTGTTTTCAATTTGAACAACAACATATTATTATTGAATTTATTTTACTAGTGTCTCCATAGTTCTCACAGACATAGGTGCGCCATTTTTTGAATAACTTTTGATATACTTATCCAAATTTAAAAAACTTTATATATTATTGTAGTGCACTTGATTCTTTACAATTTAAAAAAAAAATTGTATTTTTCAATTTGTTTAGTGCAACTTATGCTTCGCGCACGAACAGGTACCTAATTTTCAAGATGTGCTCGATTGGAAAAATCATTTAAAAAAAAAAAAAATACTCAACAAAAAAATACACATCTTCTAGTGCTCACTCTTAACTATCTTTCTACCAAAGGATTTGTCAAAATACTAAATCTAACTATGACTTTTTTGATGCGCATGTTAGACACTATGTTATGTTTTTCAGAAAAAATCAAGGTCAATTTTTCATGCGCGAAGGATTTGACCCCCTTAATCTTATCCAATTTTGAAAAAGTTTAGTAGTTTGGAAATTAGATTTAGAGTACTACAATATTTGTTCTTTGATTATCTTCATATCTTGAGTAGATGACTTTCAAATTTTGCCTCCAAGTTCAGGTTCACCTGATTTCAAAAAAAAAGTGTCCACTTATACCCCCCTTTTTTACCACCATCTTTGTGCACTTACCCGAGAAACAAAAAAATTGTATCACCCTATAATTTATGTAGCGTAAATTTAAATGTTAATCAAAAACATTGTATGGAAGCCAGATCTACAACAAAAAGTTTATAACAAATTTTGTTCAACAAGTCATACCTTCTAGTAATATGTGAGGCCAAATGAGAGGAAAATCAATTTACACAATTCCAAGGTGTCCCAAGAACACACAAAAGTTTTTTAAAAATTTGTACACAAGGACGAAATGATATACCTTCTCACAAGCTTACATGGAAAATGAAGAAAGAAAATATTGTCCATGAAGACCAAGCTTAACTTCAACCATGCACTCTCTTGCATAAAGGAGAAAATCTTTCTTCCAAAAGCATCCAACATTAGATGTCAAAATTTATGACACCAATGGCAAGCCTACATAATGCGCAATTACCAAAGATAAGAGATATCCCAAAACATGTGAGAATAATATATTTGTGTACATGTGATGAATAATACATCTTAAATTTAGCTCACACTATACATGTTGTTACACTATCCAAGGCTTCCAAAACATCAACCAAAAATCCTATATTTCACCTCCTTACACAAATGAAATCTTACATTGCTCAAAATAAAAATGTGAAATGGACCAATATATAAGTTCTCATAGATCATTGATTGTGACTATATATGTATGAACCATGACAATAAATCAATTATGGATAAGGAGAAACAATGATCATAGATCATTGAGATAAGCATGAATTGTGATCTTTGGTTGTGTCCAGGATTAAATAAACTATTGATAAAATCATCCATGCCAAGATAAAATATGCCACAACACAAACAAAATGGATCATAGGACTAAAATGTTTGGGGGCACTTATATTTCAACTTTGAATTGGTTAGGCACCCTACCCAAATAAGCATTGGGTCAAATACAATTAGGAAACCAAAGTTCCTGCATAAAAGTGCAAATACAGAGGAATTATTACAAAAATGTCTTGTAAAATTCATCCTAGCACTTCTCCCTCACAATGTCTAGTCTTAATCATAATTAAGAAACAATAAAATAAATAATAATTCTACATAGATAATATAGCATTAACAAAATCATTATGAAGAATCAAAACATGTTATTTGACATTTGAATATTGTAATGGTGAAAATTACATATATAAGATTCATCTACTTTACATATTGGAGTTGTTTTGATTGAGATATTATAACTATAATAATAGGTTTGCAAGTAAAATATTAGTATGTGAGTTTGGCTCATATCCTGATACAACTCATCATTAATCTCTAAAGTTTCATTTGCATTCCTATATTTATTATTTGCCACCTTGGATCAGATTTATAGACGTTGAACTTAATCCAAGTCAATTTCAAAATTGCAAATTTGATCCCAAAAGTTTAAAATTCAAATTCTCACATATTCATATATTTCATTGACCATTATAAACCAACCTGTTCATATTTTATGATATTGCTATCAAGATTCAACTACATAGTTTTTAGTCAAACTCGTTGACCCATGTTTTATAAATAATGGTTCAAACAAACCCATCTCACATGAGAATAAATGGTCTATTGAGCACTCATTCCATCTACGTGATGCTTATAAGGGTGAAGCATCAAGACTTCCCAAGAGGTCACCCATCCTAATCTAACTCAAAACACATTTAATCATGGAGTTTCCCCAAGATTAAACCCTCTTAACTTGCTACCCCATTTGCAAAACCTTCAATAAATGGTGTGCATCAATGAACTATTCATTATAGAGCCCTTTTAGCTCATCAATCGATAAATAGGAGGTATTTTCTACAATAAGTCAACTTATAATATTCCTATTAGGATTCAACTATTTGAATTGAACTCATTGACTCATATTTCATTAGTAATTCATGCAAACCCCTCTCTCATGAGAATGAATGGTCCACATAGCACTCCTTGCATCTAGGTGATATTCATAGGGATGAAGCATCAAAATTTCCCAAGAGGTCATCCATCCCATTACTTCTCCAATTCACCTAGATGCAATGAATGCCTAGTGAACCATTCATTCTCATGGGAGATGGGTTCATGTGAAACACTACTCGTGAAATATGGGTCAATTTATTTCACTCAAAAACTAGGTAGTTGAATTCTTGTAGTAATATAATAATTTGTTTCCCACATTTTGTTAACTTGTGTGTTTGGTTGTTTTATGTAAGGATATTCATTCACTTATTTGAAGATAATCAAGGAGTTATCAAAAGGAGCATATTGCGTTTTGATAGAACATTTATGAAAGCATCATAACAAAACTACCAAAGCATTTATCAAAGTACATCATTTTAGGCTAATTGCACACTTTCTTATTGTCTTAAAAGAGTCTCTCAAAGCTATAAGTTTGTCCACTAAGGGTTTGACTTAGGGGAACTTGACAATTGTCATTCAACAAATTCTTAAAGGTGTTCGTAAACATCATCACTACTTACAAGCACTCAAACATCAGAGAAGCAAGATCAATAGGTTACAAGAATCAACAAAACCAAATTTGCAAATTACACGATCAATTATGTACAAATCACTTCCACACTCAGAAAAATTAATTCCACAAGCATCAAAATCAATAAACAAAGAATTTATAAAACCAAAAACCTTGTCTCAATCAATCAAAAATTCAAAACATTATTAAATCACATCTCAACATCTATTACATCATCTATACATTTGGTGATCTATTGGTCTCTATTAGAAACTTGGCTAGCAGCCACTGTTCAATTTTTTGAGGAGCAATTTATAAAGTTGGTGGTTTTGTGAATATTTATTTTTACTTCTTATTTTGAAGCAGTTATCTTAAATTTTATTTTAAAATGAAATCATAAATAATTGTTTTTGCAAGTAAAATTTGTAGAAAAGGTTGGAGGCAAATAAAAATAAGGAAAAGAAATTTGTGGAGCCATCTCATTTTTTTCAATATTCAGTTATTACTTATTTCCAACCCTCTTTCAGCAAAGATTCTAATTATCCTATCCTTGTAAATAATAATTACACTAGAACAACTGCTTAAATTTAAGGAGAAAATGTACTTAAAACAATGTCAAACATGAAGTAAGGGCCGTGTGCATGTTTAAACTGCTCTCTATCTTTTGCAGCAACGAAAAAAATGATTTGCATACTTCCATTCATTATTGACCAAGTCGATGTGTACATGTAGATCGAACTGAGGTCCAAAACCATAAGAGCTGACAACTGCTACTATGTGATTACAAGCATCTCTTATGGCATGCACAAACGACTCAAGGATGCCTTTTGCTCAACTATAATACCTGATCTTCCTGATTTGCATTAGCTCTTTGAGCTAAGGACAATGGGCTCGATTGCCATAAAAAAGCTTTTAAGAAATGGGGCCACCCCATTGCCTACCACTCAAAAATATTCTATTTTCAACCGAAATGCAGCCATTGGTTCAACCAATTAACCCATCACATCCTCGGTAAGAATAACATCCTCCATACTGATCACTAGTCTCGTGTTTTTTAATTCAAAATCCATGAATCGATAATAAAGGTCTCTTAAACTTCTTATATTCGGCAAATTTTAGTATTGATATAGGGTTAACATGTTGAGCAGGCCTCCAAATATTTTGTATTCTATGAGTACAAAATCCCGCGCTTATGGGGAATGGGAGTCAACTTATTCAAAATTGCAGATTATGAAGATTGGATGTCACTTTAATCTTCAGTTCCACGCTTCAAACCACTTCTTCACATGCTACAAAGAGTTAATATGTTGAGAAGGTCTAATATTTTGTATTCTCGTTTACCAATTCGGTGTTTATGAAGATTAAGAATCATTTTATTCAAAATTTGCTGCTAACGTGGAAGTTTTTATTTTCTTCAAATTCACAACTCTCTACTTAACAACCTACATGACAGGTTGAACACCTCGTCTCGAATATACATTGAGATAGCTTGTTCTACACAAGTTGAATCCACTTTGCGTCATAGTTAGTTCAACTCATCTTACACTCATTACAGAAGCGTACTCATCATATGATCATCTTGGCATAATTAAAATGTGTGGCATTTGAAAAGATATTTCTGATGATCTTCTCTGAGGAAGCATGGAGAAGATGGTAATAGATGTTCACTATGCAGTCAACATAAAGCTTGGGCTCTACCAACACTTCCAATTCCTTGCAAGGGATCCGTGTACATACACCTTAGAAGTAGTTTGTCACCTTCTCTTAGTAGGCATGATCCAATTGATGAAATTATGCTATTATAAAAGGATCTCATGTTTAGAGAGCGACTTAGAAGAGTTAATCAATATATGTATGAAACTTGTTCTATTGCACTTGGTTGAGAAAAGTGACATTTGAAGAAGCATCGTCCTCAAATAATTCTAGATGGCAGGTTAAGATTCCTAAAAATTTCATCGAGCAGTTATAGTTCTAATCTGAGCTTTTCCACTGCCTTTCTTCTTGAGAAGGTGAAATAATGTCCTTCACATTTTCTGCACTTTAAATCTATCAGAGATGTTCATGTGTATTCAAGATATTCCTGAAGGATAAGTGTTTTGCACTCACCTTGGATTACAAAGAAAGAGTCTTAAGAGAAATTCAGTTCAAACCATCTCAGTGAACTTTGGTAGTTATCTTTCTCGAAGGCTTCGGTCTAGATTCAAGCTTGTCTCTGATCTGATTAACCTTCTGAAATATCCTTTCTAACAGTCCTTACCAAAGATATGCAATTTACATGATTTCAAATAAACTCAAATGAATAATTTCAAATATAGGGAAAGTTACAGATTTATTGGGCATAAATAAATAGTGAAGATATTTAAGATTACCAATTTATTGCAGGTTGAAAATGACGATTACACAGAATGAATATAGTGGGAATAAGCTGCGGTCGCAGCCCTTATCCTGAATATCATTGTACTGCTGGTATCATGAACAAGTCAGCCGTTTCCCCCCCTTAAGAAATTCAAGCTGAGGTCTGGTTCATATGCGGCTGTCACCAGTTCTTATCCCTGGAATTCGCCATGCAAACTGAGACTTTCAGACATTCTGTTCTGTGAATTTACCAATGAAATCACCATCTGTGACTGCTGCGATTCCTTCTTAATATCAAGCATCTGTCACTCAAATAAAAGAACAACTTAGGTTGGCGTCCAAGCTAATAACACCAAGGGTTTCGTCTTGGAGTGCGGTCGAACTTCTTGCAGAGAGAAAATAATAAATCAACTAAGGATAAGATCAACTAAAATGATTCCAAGGTTTCTACATGTCAGGTCTTGACGAGTGGGTAACTTAATGGTCGATGTGAATTGCTGTGTTCACCTGGGGACTTACACAAATGTTAGGATTATCTTCTTCAATCATGAAATATGCGGAATAGGTGTGTTGACAACTTAGGATTTAACAATATGGCTCTGGACTTAATTCCTACTAAAAAATGGGCAAAAGGAATAGGGTTCAGGAAATCTATTCTAGGCCTAAGAATGTAGCAAATGATGAACAAGTTTAGTGGATCAAACTAGGCAGGGTCTCACAAACAGGTATTGACACAAGCTTAGTGCAATCGTCTAAGGTATACTCAAAGATTTTCAAACTATCACCATCAAACGTCGACACCATCCAAGTTGATTCTTGTCAAGGGACGCGTAATAGTTGAAGTTAAGCTTACTCAAATCTCCAGTTGACCACACAAGGCGCACTTACCAACGGCAAGAGGCTAGTGGTATGGATTAAGGATTCCACACAAATATATTCGACAAATCTTCCACTCTATCTAACAAACATGAAAACAAATTCTAATCTAAAATTTTAATCTAACTTGGAGGAATTGAGAACCATGAATGCAAAGACAACATTTGAAGAGCAAAATCACCAACAATTGAACAATGATTCAGATTCAAATAGCTGCAGCATATACCAACAATTCTGCAAAAAACTCTCTTACAAATGAGAGACACGGAGGTATACATAGAGTCTCTTACAAAATGGATGGCCAAGATTGATACAAGATCAATGGCCAAGATCATGCCAACAAAACCCTAGAATTGCCCTAATTAGGGTTTACATCAAAAATGGCGCCACCAACATATGGCCCAATAAAAAGATACCTAGTCATCAAATAGGGAATCTTCTAGAAGATTCCTCCCTGCATCTCTCTCTCTCCTAGCATAATCCAAGAATCTAGCCAATACAGAATCTAACTCCTCCATGGAAATGCTAGGCAAGGTATCTTGCTGCAAATCAATCACGTCCAATGAACCGAGCAAGCATCCAAAGTGTTCTCCCAATCTAGCATGAGCTTCTACGAACTATGAACATGAATCAAGAAAGAGACCAGGTCATCTATCTGACTCTTCTTCAAAGAGTCCAACTGACAAAAATACATAAGTTTCATCTTGTCTCTTAATTTGGCTAAGTGTAAACCACTAGCATCACTAACATCAACACCCAATAACTCCTCAGCAAGGATCTCCATCTGAATGTCCTGAATCAATCCCTCCATCCCCATACAACTCAACTGGGCGTTCTCATAAGTTGATCTCTTCACGGCCAATGAACAATACCAGCCATGGAAATCTTATCTGTCTCCACTGTGTACAATGCTCTCGCTGACCAAGGTGGAAATAGGAATCCTCTTCAAAGCCTTGAGGCGTGGAATAGTCTTCTCTTGAATAGGCCGGAATTCTTCCCATACTCCCTCCAAATACTGGATTCTAAACACGAGCCCTGTTGTCCTATCATATGCCTGGCCAAACTTGTTGGCATATGATGAAGCGGTGATAATGTATGTTGTCATTGATGTCAATAAGTGCTCAAGCAGATGAACCGGTATGAAGATCGGAAGCGGTTATGGTCAACCGGAATGGAGTGGACTGGTGTCGGGGTTCACTAAGTGTGACTACCGGTTGGTAGTCTCAGCTCTAGGGTTACCGGTTTGGCGATTTGGCTTGTGCGATGCAACCAATGATGGTTTGTGACCAGTTAGGTAAGGAATAAGGATAAGGATCGAGATTTCACGTCAGTTGTGTGCACGTGAAGGATTTCTTTGTGGTTCTTGCGCGTGAAGATTGAATGCATTGAATGCCTACCTCGGGAATGAGCGTTTTTCTTAGCGGTGTGTGAAGAGCGCGTGATGGGTTATTGATTTCCAGATGTGGTGAAGATTGGACAATGCAGAATGTCTTGAGATCAGTTTTAGATCATTTCATTCTATGTAATGTGTTTGGACGGTTAGGATTGGACCACTTGTAATTGTAAACCTAAAATATTTAGGGTTTAGGGTTTATGCTACCGATCTAATTGTTGTCCATAAGGTCAATGAGTTTTGTTATTGTAGTGTTGGCAAAAGTTGTGTTTGTGTCCGCGTGTTGGAGATTTGATACTTGCCAAACCAGAGTGAGGAATCTGCAGAGTGTGATTGCAGAAGAGAGGAACTGAAAAGGATCTGCCTTAGCAAGAAGTGTTGTTATCAGATCGGTGCTTTACCTGTTGTCTTCTAACCATTTCAACAGAAGGTAAATCCCTTGACCAGGTAGCTTTAACATGCTTTGTTGTAAATCCTCTAACCAGGTGGCTCAAGGTTATTGAGTTATTTAAATCCTCTAGCGAGGTAACTCTTAACAGGGTTTCAACCTTTAATAGGGCATATAGCCATCCTGTTGATTTTGTAACTAGGTTAGAAAAATAAAAAGGATTCGGATTGCCTTAAGGCATTATCCGAATCCTTATAGGGCAGGGCCCTATCTATTGTATTGTATTTATGTGTAAAACAAATAGGGCTGGCCCCTCTATATCCTCACGCCAAACATAAAAGAAACTCATGCTTCCTTATAGGGCTGACCCTATATTGAAATGTGTGGAGTTAAGTCTATGTAAAACATGCGGACCTATCCATCATTATAGGGCCGACTCATGCTTCCAAACATGTGGACCTATCCATCATTGTAATATGTAAAAGGTTTTAGCACCCAAGGTTAAATGGGCCGACTTAGAGATAAATAAAAGGATGAACCTCATATATATATACCAGCCACTTGCAAGGCTTAAATAGATATTGTGTATTCATGCGATCATCTTCTGCTATATGCGAATTCTGATCTGCACTTCAGAAGTCAACGAATTCACCCTAGAAGACAGCAAATTCTTCCTAAAGGACAGCGAATCTCTCCTCATGCTGGGCTAGCATGTTTGTGTAGAAGATATTTGCCTAAATCTGCTCCTGCAGACTGTGAACATGAACTAGGGGTTTGCTCTTCATCATTCTGGAAATTCATCAAGTTCAGATCAGAACTTAAGTCTCAGATAAGTCTGCTCCAATTGTGCCCTAGCTGGGTTGTTATTGTACTTACAATTCAATATAACATAATCAGATCTGAGGATCTGTTGTTGCTGGGTTTTTCCTCCTAGAGGAAGGTTTTCCCAGGGTAGTCTTGTTTTGTGTGATTCTCTATTTGTATGCTTTACTGTGCAACTTTAGTTTTCTGTTTATTGTGGATAATCTGATCATGAAAACTAACATGGTATCAGAGCTCTAGGTTCGTATAGAGGTTGTGATCAGATTTGCGCTACTATCTAACCTACTGTTCAAAAGTTTAGTCCTCATGGTTTCTTATATTAGGGCCGAAGATAGGTTGGAAGGTCAGGATAATGATGGCATTGAATGATCTTGCTGAATATGTTAGCAAGAATGCAAAGGAACCTGAGAATGAAAGTGAGAAAGAAGCTTGGAAGAAGAAGGACTTCCAAGCTCAAAGGATAATAATAGACTCCATCAAAAATCACTTGGTGCCATCCATCTCCTTGAAGAAGACCGCTAAGGAGATGTTCACCACATTGGAAAAGATGTACGAAGTCAACAATACCAGCTACATACTTGCTCTAAGGAATCAGCTCTCTTACATCAAATTAGAGAAAGAAGAACCTGTTGCTGCTTACTTCATGAGAATCTCTGAGCTAAGAGATCATCTTGCTATAGTTGGGAAGAGTGTTGAAGACAGTGACTTATCTATGACTGCACTAAATGGTCTTCCTCCCTCTTGGGAACCATTTGTTCAAGGAATCAGTGCCAAAGTTGAGCTTCCTAAGTTTGATCAGTTAATGGGAGATTGCATTCAAGAAGAGTCTCGGCTGGCTGCAAAAGGAAAGATTAAAAACCCCTATGATGAGAAACATGTCCTCTTGGCTAAGAAGGAAGGCAACCATTGGAATAAGAATGATCTCAAGAGAAATAGAGATTTCAGATCTGCTACCCCTCATTCAAGGAAGAGACCAAGAGACTTATCTCACATCTGATGCTTCCGATGCAACAAGCTTGGCCACTTTGCAAGGCACTGTCAAACTTAGATCGAGCAAGAAGATGCAAACATAAATGAAGTATCAAATCGTGAAAATTTCCTCCTTTGATCTATTGGTTCGTTGATCTATCCGTAAGTTAAAATTATGATCTTGTTGCTTTATTTCAGTAATAATGTATTAGGAAACTAATCCTTACAGTTGATCTATTGGTTTACAAGCATGATCCATGAAGGCCCACTTCCGACATTGCCTTCAAATCTAGATTTGAAAGTCTACTCTAACTTTCTCATTACTAAGGATACAAATTTGATGAACTCTATTTAGATTTAGAATTGAAATTTGTTGTGGATTTATTAGCTAGACAAGCTTTTAGAGGGAGCCTCATGTTTTCTTGATTTTGTTGAGTTCTAATCATTGTGTTTCAAATAATGAAATTGATATGTCTAAATGAATTACTTGATTATTGCAAAATGTTTATTTGATGATGATACTAACCACGATACACTGGGTGTATCATCCACCCTTTGCGGAGTGCAAGGTGGCAGTTCTCTCTCACCCTCTGCGGAGTGCAAGGTGGCAGTTCTTTCCACCCTCTGCGGAGTGCAAGGTGGCGGTTATTTCCCACCCTCTATGGAGTGCAAGGTGGCGGTTATTTCTCACCCTCTGCGGAGTGCAAGGTGAGTTCACCCTTTGCGGAGTGCAGGGTGAGTTCACCCTCTGCTGTGTGCAAGGTGACAAATTGTCCTTCTCTGGGAGAAGTTTATGTATCCTCTGCGGTTGTGCATGATTTATGTTATATGGTTATGTATATCTTTGAGTATTAATTATTGCAGGTGTGCATATGGAAAGGTCTCTTTCATCCTCTGTGGATGTGCATGATGAAAGATAATGGTGTTATATGAAAGATAATGGTGTTATATGCAGGTTCCCAGGAAAGTGTGAAGTTATGAAGCGTTGGCTTCTTCCTCTGCAGGCATTGCTAGAGAAGATCATGTAAAGGTTCATTGTAATGTAATTGCGTGATCAAATCACGAATTGTATATTGATTGAACTATTAGGGCTGGGCCCTAACCCTAAAAACTTGTAAATGTTCATGCCATGGATTTGTCCATGTGAATTTGGTTATGTATTTATTTTCCTTCCTAGTTAAGAGGGAGTGTTGATTTTGTAACTAGGTTAGAAAAACAAAAAGGATTCGGATTGCCTTAAGGCATCATCCGAATCCTTATAGGGCAGGGCCCTATCTATTGTATTGTATTTATGTGTAAAACAAATAGGGCTGGCCCCTCTGTATCCTCACGCCAAACATAAAAGAAACTCATGCTTCCTTATAGGGCCGACCCTATATTGAAATGTGCGAAGTTAAGTCTATGTAAAACGTGTGGACCTATCCATCATTATAGGGCCGACTCATGCTTCCAAACGTGTGGACCTATCCATCATTGTAATATGTAAAAGGTTTTAGCGCCCAAGGTTAAATGGGCCAACTTAGAGATAAATAAAAGGATGAACCTCATATATATATACCAGCCACTTGCAAGGCTTAAATAGATATTGTGTATTCATGCGATCATCTTCTGCTATATGCGAATTCTGATCTGCACTTCAGAAGTCAACGAATTCACCCTAGAAGACAGCGAATTCTTCCTAAAGGACAGCGAATCTCTCCTCATGCTGGGCTAACATGTTTGTGTAGAAGATATTTGCCTAAATCTGCTCCTGCAGACTGTGAACATGAACTAGGGGTCTTCTCTTCATCATTTTGGAAATTCATCAAGTTCAGATCAGAACTTAAGTCTCAGATAAGTCTGCTCCAGTTGTGCCCTAGCTAGGTTGTTATTGTACTTACAATTCAATATAACATAATCAGATCTGAGGATTTGTTGTTGCTGGGTTTTTCCTCCTAGAGGAAGGTTTTCCCAGGGTAGTCTTGTGTTGTGTGATTCTCTATTTGTATGCTTTACTGTGCAACTTTAGGTTTCTGTTTATTGTGGATAATCTGAACATGAAAACTAACACATCCCTTAACTGGGTCATCCCTAATAGGATCAGTTCCTAACAGAACCTTTATTGTAAAGTCTTTAACCAGACTAGGCTCCTAACAGAGCGGACTTCAAAAGAGTTCACAAACAAGCTTGTGGGTATTCATCCCCACCGTGGTTTTTCCCATTTGGGTTTCCACGTGAAAAATCTGTGTTATGGGTTGTGAGTTTTTCATGTGATGATTGTGTGATTCTGATTAAGTTAGATATGCATGCAGTGTTAAATGGTTGTGGTATTATTGATACAACTCATGCATGATTATATCGGTGAAGTAGTCATCAAGATTTGAGATTTGTTGAATGTTGTCTGAAGTATTTTTGTTTAACCGGTTTAGCTGTGTGAAGTATTTCTGTTTAACCGGTATTGCTATGGTTAAGTACAGTGGTGAAGACAATCGGTTAGTTGCGTTTTAATATGATAAAGTGTTGAAGCAATTTTTTTGTGTACTAATTCACCCCCCCCCTCCCAGTACCGGTTAGGACCTTAGTAGTTCATCATTATTCATCAAAACTGAGTAAGGAAATCATCCGCCTATTTTCTTGCACTCTCAATCCACTTTTCCACCTCCGAGAGTGTATCTCTCGTTGCCTCATAGTGTGAATGTAGTCCATGATCAACTACAATAGGGGAAATAAGGGTGAGATTCTCACGCCTTATCCCTGCAATATACTCTTTAAGTCTGATATTCTCTTCTCTGTACTTCTTTTTCTCTTCTATTTCTATGTCTAACCTTGCGCTGATCACCTTAAGGTTATCACCAACCTCCTGAAACTCTTGCTCTCTTGATGTACGGCCAAGGGCACCTGAAGTAATCTGGAAATCCATAGGAGTAGCAATGTCCGATGTCACACCTCCAATAGGAACAACAACCTGCGCAATCCGCATTCCTGTCTCATCTCTAGCTATGTGCGACAAAATCTCATCTCTCTTGGGTTCTTTCTCCTTATTGCTCCTAGCTAGGCAATCATCAATGTTATCAATAGGTTGCACCTCTATCATTTTCTTACTCTTTTCCATACTTCTCATCAGCCAATCAAGAATAGCGGCCATCTCCATACCATCATCGAGACACATCTCTCAATCAAGCCCTCACAATGTTGAGATAACATCATCATCATCATCATCTGGATTATTCCTGGTCAAATCGTATACCTCATTTCCCAAACTAACCTCCAAAAGGACAGTAGGGGATCCCGGCTGATCATCATTCTCATTTGGTGGAGCAGATGTCGTTGTGGCACGTAATTCCTGAATATTCTCTGGTAGTATCACCGTGTTGGAACATTGTTGGGTTTCTTTATTCTGCTCTGTTATTTCAATTACCTTAATTGATGAGACACTGAGAGGTGGTGAAGAAATGATAGGTGGAGGAATGATCGTCTTCTGCTTCTTCTTCTTCACCTCCTCAATCTTCTTTCCTTTGGCCTTGACTCCTCCCAGCGTGTTTTTCCTTCTCTTGGGAGCTTGACTCTCTTCGTCTGCATGAATCCTGACATCACTGATAGTCCTCTGATCATCTTCAGAAGTAGACTCTTCTGGCTTCACCTTTTCATAAGTGAAGGAGACACCCATATCAACTAACTTATTCATTTGAATATCTACCCATGTACGGGAGAAACTCAAGACCTCTCTCATCAATATATTCAGATCAATCTTTTCTGATTCTGACCAATTAGGCAATAAGATTGCCTTCTTCATTTTATTCTCATACTGTGGATGTGTATGATCCCTGTCATCTAACACTTGATTAGGAATAAGGAAAAGTCCACACTTCCTCATGAAATCCACTAACATTCTAGACCACATTCGTCTCTTCATTGCCTACTCGTCCATCAAGTTGGCCCAATAATCTTCTATGTCTACCTTGTGGATGAACTTCTCTCCCCTAATCCTTCCAACTTTCTTATCGGGATCAAATCTTTCTCTTTTCTTGAAGGTTGCAAATCGATAGAATGCAAGCTCCTCACTCGCAGTGCTGGCGGCTAAGGCAGACTGGCAAACCTCCAACATCTTCCCAATTGAAATAGGGAATGTCATGCCTGTCCTATGCTTCTCTCTCTGAATGGAATCAAACTCTAGAAGTTGTCTCACCACTTCCAACAAGATCATTTTGTCAGACGGATACCTAGGAAGCCTGTAGGGTTCGGATTGAAACCCATGAATCCTAAGGTACGTGAAAGTGGGAAACTGAATATACCACGATCCATATTTCTCTATTAGCTTTGTTGCCTCCTTGGACAATCTCTTGTGGATTCCGCCTTGCAAAATCCGCGTGATGTACATGGTGAATACATCATTCACTCTCTTATAGTCTTCAATTCTATACATGTTCAGCTAGGGGTAGCACTCATGACTCCTGAATTGTCCTTGCCCATTCCCGACTTCACCTTTGTATATCAAACCTTTGTATGAAACAAACCGTGCAAGTAGGTGTACCAGGTAGGAAGTCATGGCAAATGACTTGGACCGCTCTACATTCCTCAACTGAAAGTCTAGATTGTCACTTATGATTCTAGACCAATTTATCAATGTCCCTCTAAGACAATCCTGGATGAAGTAAAACATCCATCCATCGAATATTGTACCCTGCGGCATCCCCATCACTCTGTTAAGCAAGAAAACTAAGTCACTATATTCCTCTTTGAAGTTTGTGCACACGAGTGTCTTGGGAACCTTGGAATGATGAAGCCTAGGCTTGATCATCCACTCTTTGTTTATCATACTCTTAACACGCATCCATCTTCTTCGTGTACCGTTCTTCATATTCATCCTTAGTTGCATCCTTCATATCTGCTCCGCATGGAATTTCGAACACCTCAGCAATCGCATCCT
This sequence comes from Cryptomeria japonica, assembly GCF_030272615.1. Taxonomy (NCBI): domain Eukaryota; kingdom Viridiplantae; phylum Streptophyta; class Pinopsida; order Cupressales; family Cupressaceae; genus Cryptomeria; species Cryptomeria japonica. Next base: position 480,146,008 of record NC_081413.1, read on the forward strand.
CAGCAAGGTAGGCAATGACAACGCCTTTAGGAGTCTTGATCATTCGTGAACGAGGATCATAACATCGTGCACACTCCAAGATAAGATCACTGCATTGTATGGACTGTGGGAATCCAGCGGCTTGAAAAATACCACTCTTCATAATGTTTACATATGCTGGGGAAGGAATCTAATTTCCAACTCTGAACATCCGCTGTCGCATCAGGTTCAGGCTCAGGAAATGCATGTTTGTATCCGTAATCTCCTTCCATCTGGATGACATCTTAGACTCTGGATAGAATCCAGTCTCCAGTATCTTCTAATGTTCTCTTCTTTCCTTAAATCCAGACTTCGACATCACACCTGTACGAAGCTTGAAGTTAGAACCTAGGAAAAAATACAATATTCTTAATAGAATTCCTGACTTCCTAATGATTCAGGCTAATTAGAGCATGAAGTCAGAAAAATAGTCCACACTCTAGGTAGATCTTAACAATTTAAACACAAAATGTGACAAGACTAGGGTATGAAACCCTCATGAAATCAACACCTCCTTATACTTAGAAATTTCGTGCAAATCATAGTGCAAAGGAGTATACCGGATTAAGAGTGACTAAGGAAAGGTGTGAAAGGTTGTGTTTTCACAAAAATTATGTCTGAAGATACCTTCCGCAATCAACAATGGAGGTCACAAATCTGAAGACAACCTGCAACTAATAAATTAACCTCTCAAAACATGTTGCAATTATCTAAAAATATGCACAAACTTGATAAAAATCAGTCTTGATGATGAAAACAAATCAATTTTGGGAACATAGGTATGGCTGGTAAAAGATAAATTTTCTGAAGAGAAGCAGCCATGGCAAAGTTGCAGACCTGTAACAGCCCTCAAATGGTCAAATGATTGACTGAAAATGGCCTGGAAAACCCTCCCAAAGGAAAATCATTGAAGCTGGAGCTGGCTGGTAATGAAAGTTTAGGTCTGAAAATAGATAACCAGCCAACAATGGAGGCTGAACCAACTGCAATAATGGTGTTAAGACTCAGATCTGAAGCAACATCAGCAAGTAGGAAATAATGGTGACCACCAAACATGAGGTAATCCACCCAAAAAGGCACAAAACTCTTGCCAAATCAAAATCGTATTTTCCAGCTATGGCGCCAAACACTTAAATCTGAAAATGTCTTCAATGCACACTCTAATCTGCCAACAATGGTCTGAAAATGGTCTGAGAACAGCAAGCAATGATGGCGGTTTAAGGAAAAATCGTCAAAGTTCACCAATACCAAAATCGCTATCCTTTACCAAAATCGCCAAATACACCAAAAATGGCGGATATCACTAAAATCGTGACATGGGAGAGGTCTCAATGGCACTCCAATCAGCAAATAAAAATGGCGAACTTCATTAAAATCGTCAAACTTGAAGAAAAACGCCTAGCCACCAAAGTCGCCAAACTTGGAAAATCGCTATCTCCCAAAATTGAAAATCTGAAGACAATGAAGTCAACAAGATTCAATGGCAACAAAGGAGAGGATTGTCGGCTGGAAAAAGATGGAGGAAAAAATGGAAGCCTTCAATCTAACACTTCACCAAAACACTTCGCCAAAATTCACCAATAAGAGAGAAAGTCGTATTTGCATGGAGACACCTGGCAAACTTAATAATAAAATATTGCTGGACTCCTCCCTTTAAACTTACTTTCATCACCAGTTTTCACCACACAAGCAATGTGGGATAAAACATTTGTTCTTATACTTGCTTGGGTGAAACTAACTTGCTTCTAGAAGGTTGGAAATATTAAATGCTCATTGCAAATCATTTATTAATTGCTTTCATCTTTTAAATAATCATTGTCTTTTATTAAAAATAATTAAAATGGGGCTCACTTATTAAAATATTTCAATTTAAATAAAAAATGGGCCAATTGGGGAAAATCGATCCTAGTAAGGATTAAAAAATCCTCACAAAATCACTTTAAAATCGTCAAGTATCCCCTTAAGGGAAAATCGATCCCAATCTGGATGAAAATCCGGACTCAAAATTCATCAAATGTGCACAAAAATGGGCTAGGGGAAATCGATATGTGTGTGGAATGAAAAATTCCACTCAAAATTAAGTCATCACCCAAAAATACCCCTCTGGTGGAAAAACGACCTCAGTCTGGATGAAAATTCGGACTCAAAATTATCAAATGCGCTCTTAGCGGAAAATCGCTATGAGTCTGGATGAAAATCCAAACAAAAATCCTCAAAAACTTGTCACAAATACCTGGTGGAAAATCGACCCAGGTGTGGAATGAATGCAAACATCATCAGCAACCTATCCATACCTCCCTAGTGGAAAAACGTGGGTAGTCAGGATAAATCCTGACACTTAGTCAAATTTTAATGCTTCCAGGGGAAAAACGACCCTAGTATGGATTAAAAGTGGTGGAAAAATAAGGCAAGTATGGATTTCAGGGGAAATCCATGTCCAGTCTGGATTTTGAGTGGGGAAAACCATGGGTAGTCAGGAATATGAGGGGAAAAGCACCTCTAGTGTGGAATTTTTGACCTTTTAACCCTTAAAATATGGATTTTACTCCAAAAAATGGTGATTTTTCCACTCAGAATCACTTAGAAACTCCAAAACTTAACAAAACTCAACTGGACTTAGGCAAATTCATTGGAAATTGGAGCGTAACACAAGGAAAACTATCGGGATAAAGTGTGAAATCATCTTGAATAATTCCCTAGGAGCGAGAAAACAACTCCAAAAGGTCTGCAAACACCTTAGCACTTAAAATCACCAACGAGGACATTTAAAAACACGTTAACGCTCCAAAAGGGTCTACACTTGGACAAAACTAGGATCATCTAGAAATCTCAATTTTCACACACTTGATCCTATAACTTCAAAAACCCTAAACGGCACTAAGCATGATCAAAACTCCGAGACTCGAGCACGAGAAACACAAAATTGCCCACTAAGCAACCAAAACCCTAGCCTAACAACGCAGATTGCAAGAAAAGAGGGGGTCCCCGTTAGCAATGGGGCAATGTGTGAAAAGGTCACAACAGAAACATAGAGTATACAACTACAATGCACACAATTTCTAATAGCAAAAAGTATTTCAATAGTCCTTGGACTCCATCACCATTTTAATGTTGACCTCATTGAAAGAGATATAAGTAGAAACAAACTATCAATGAAAGAAAGTAGCGATTACTTGAAACTATAATGTAAAATTATTACTATCAAAATGCATCGAAAGAAATTATTACTATCAAAATGCATCAAAAGAAATTCAATGATAGATACACCAAGAAAAGGAACACAAAGACCTGCCTATCCATCTTTAAGTTTCTATAGCAACTCCTCATTGTCTTCATCCAAAAATTGAAACAACCTATCCATCAATCTCTGTCTTTCATCGGGTCCTAAATATTCCGCCAAGGTGATTAACTTGCAATGGTCACTTCAAAAGCCACCAAAATGGCTAAGTTGCAAGGTCTCCTTAAAAGTTGACTTGGAGATCGAGTTGCAAAGGTGAGCTAAAAATCCAACCAAGTGTTAACTTGCAATGCCCCTTCAAATTGCCGCCATCACCAAATCATGCAAAGGTCATCAAAAATGCCGCCACAATCAATACTTGCAATGGGGTCTCAAATTTCCACCAACATGCTAAGTTTCAATGGGGTCTTAAATTTCTGCCTTGATCAATGCTTGCAATGACCCCCCTAAAATCCGATTTGATGTCTAGATGCAATAGTGTACTAAAAATCTGACTCAAGGGCTAAGTTGCAATGGTACCTTCAAAATCCACCTCAAGCAAAACATGCAATGGTGTCCTAAAAATCCGACTTGAAAATCAACTTGCAATGGTTCTTCAAATTTCCGCCAAGGTAGTTAAACTTGCAATGATCACTTAGAAAGCCATCAAGGTTTCTACTTGCAATGATCCTTTGAAATACTGCCTTAGGTAGGGAGTTGCAATGACTATCAAAATTTCCGCCATGATCTTTGCATGCAATGGTACTCTTAATTGCCGCCATGGTCTTAACTTGCAATGCTCCTCCCAAAATCCGCATAAGTCATTAAGCTGCAATGCTCCTCCAAAATTCCAACTTGAAGCAAAATTTGCAATGCTACCCCAAATTTCCGCCAAGATCTTAACTTGCAATGCTCCCTGAAAATTCCGCCCAAGGTGTTAACATGCAATGGTCTTCAAAATTGCCGCCAATAGCAAAATTTGCAAAGGTGAGACAAAAGGCCGCCAATGAGCTAAAAGATGCAATGGTGTCAAAGAAATCTGCTTTGATGATTGACTTGCAATGCTCCTTCAAAATGCTGACTTCACTAAAAGTTGCAATGACTATCCCAAATGCCGCCTTGACCATTACATGCAATGGTGCCCTGAAAAGCCGCCATGGTCAAGTGTTGCAAAGACCTCTCAAGAATCCGACCAAGGGTTTGAATGGCAAAGGTCTCATGAAAATCCGCCTTGATATCAAATAACAAAGGTGCTTCAAAAGGCCGACTTAGCAAATCTTGCAAAGCTACATTGAAAATCCACTAAGGTTACAAAGCAAAATGTCAAAATTCAAGAGTAAAGTCGGCCTTCACCCTAAAAGATGTGTCTTTTGCCCTAAAGGTGCCTATATAGAGGACTCAAAGCATTCATTCAATCAACAATTCATAGCAAGTTCTTCGTTCAACAACGGATTTCATTAGCAAGGAAAAGAATCCAATCGGCATCAACAGCAAATCTGATCCAAAAGCAGTAACTTTAATCAATAGAGACAGCAAAATTCACAAAGGAAGATGTGAATTCATCAAGGAGACAACAAATTTGCTCAAACCAAGATGTAAAAGGAGAATTGCAAGACCCTGCCACAATGCAACTTCAAAGAGAAAAATTTCACCAGCAAGCACAATGGTATCCAGGAAGGTGACTACACAAGAAGCATTCACTTATACAAAGATACGATCCACAACACTAATAGCATGAAGAGAATCACAAAGAAAGAGTTTGAAAAGAATAAAGAAGCAACTAGGATATCAAGGGTGCATTCCAAGGCAGTATCAAAGTCCAAAACTAAGAAGAAGTCAATAGCTACACCTTGCACCGAGAAATTCGAGAGGATAGTTTCAGAAGAGTCGATCAAAGTTAGAAGATCATCATCATCACTACTGAAGCTGAATAATGTTGAGTATCAAGAGATATTGCTCAACACTCATTCATGATGATCTACCAAGTCTACAAGCTAGATGAGATGGCATCCTAGTCATCATCTCACCAATCAAAGGAGTTCCACATCAGTACATCTGGATTCAATGAACCAAGCTCATCATATGGAGCACAAACTTCGAGGCACCTCCCCCAGTTTTCTATTGGTTCACATTCAGTACTGAACTTGAATGTAATTATTTCATTGGCTAAGAAGAGTTTGTTGTAACAAACCCTAATTAGGGTTTCATTGTAAAATCTTGGTCGTTGATTGGGTTTGATCCTGGGCATTCATTGTAATGAGCTCTCTATATAAAGCTCAAGCTCTTCATATGTAAAGGTTAATAGTGAATAGTTAATAATAATAATAGAATAGTTAGTAACTCAAGAACAGTTTAGTAGAAGTTAGAAGTTAGAATAAATTAGGAGAAGAAATTGTTGCTAAGGTTTGTAAATAGAAGTACTCTTTTCACTGAAGATATGGTGAAATGCATTATTTCAACAAGCTACATGGTTTCTACTTCTCATTTGCTTTCATGTTGGTTAGATTGAATGGAGGAATTTGTTGAATGCATTCGTGTGGAATCCGTTTAGTCCATACCGCTAGCCTCTTGCTGATTGTAAGTGTGCCTTGCGTGGTCAACTGGCATTATATGAGCTTAACTTCAAATCGTTATACATCCATTGTTTATGCATTAACTTGATTGGTAATCAATGTTTGAGGATAATGATTTGAACATCTTTGAATTGCACCTTAGAAGATTGCACTAAGCTTATGTCAAATTGTTCAGTTTGATGGTGAGACCTCGCCCAGTAGGATTCCATCAAACCATTCGCTCTTCTCTTGCATTCTTAGAAGTAGCTTGGTCTTCCTAAACCCTATGCCTTTTGCTCTTTCTTTATTCTCCCAGCAAATAGTTAGATTCTGAGTTCTAGCGATTCAAGCATTCAACAATTCAACGTAAGTCCCCTTGTGATTCCAGCATAATCACATCAGCCACTATGCTTATCCACACGTTGTGACCCGACATACAAGAACCTTGGAGTTATCTCAAGTGATCCTTAAGCTAATCTTCAGCATTTGAGAGACTTTGTTCAAGAGAGGATAAGATACTTTTGGGTATTTTATTCTGTGTTAGATAGTGTCTACAAAACACATCAACAATAACTAGGATCAATATACTAAGGACAGCATTTAGAAGGAGCTAAAAAAGTTGTCACAACTTAAACTCTATCCCTAGCTAGTTAACATAGGTCATGACCTACAAAAATAAACATCTTTCTACATAAAGACAATGAAAATGAAACATAAATCAAGGAGAAAATACTTCATCACAAGATTACATCAATCATCTCAAATGAACTTGCACAATGAAACAATTCTAAGAAGCTAAAAAGCTTAATTTTATTGATCAAGAGATGTTTACAACAGCTATACAAGTCTAAGAATTGAGTCTCTTTGCCATTACAAGACAAGAAAGAACTGGTTTTCAGATTACTATCTTAGCAAACAGCAAGAACTGACTGAAAATGAAGCCTAAGCCTTGCTTTATGCTGTGCAACAGCTTGCTACAACACAGGAACATGTGTTGAGAGAAAAGTGACGTGTTAAATTCATTGCTTGGTCAAATCTTCTTTGGGCGTCCAGCTGATGTGTCCCTAATTTTGAGGCCCTTAAAATGATTCAAAGTGATGGTTTCATGAAGAGAGTCTCTTTCCTTGACCCCTTCATTGATAGTGCCCCTCAATCAGCTCCTAGATGCTCTCAACTAGTTCCAACTGGGTCAAAACCGCCTACTCAAACTCCTCAACCACTTGAACAAGTCACCAACCTGCCTTATATTCTCTCTACTTGCCCAACAACTAATTGCATGCTTATAGGACATGTCCAAAGAATGTTGAAAAGGGCATTCGTTCCTAAGGAGGCATAGGAGAAGTTTTGGAACAGGATTTTCCTACATGTTTGTCATAGACTGTCATTTGATGCTTCAAATCTGCCCTGTACTTGTTTGTGCCTTCACTTACTACCATTGTTCTTCATGATGACTATATCTTCAAACTCTTAAAGACACCATGCTCTTCATTGCATCCTGCAATATGATACTGTGGACCGTGATTTGTGTCTTATCTCTGCATGATGACTGCCATTTACTCAATGACAGCATCTCACATGCCTATAGACTCTATACCCTTACTCTCTGTTAGGCTATCAACAAAGTATCTTCACTGTATTTTAAGAGGATTGTCACTTTCTTTTCACTGTCCTGATGTTGCTTGTCGAACCCTTGGGACTGTGGTGTCGTATTCTTAGCACTACTGTTAGACTCTATGCACCTTTTAAATTTCATCAACTTGTCCCATCATGACTGTCTACTCTGTACCTCTGTACATCTATGACTGAGTTTGATATCTCCTGAACTGCCCTTCACTAACCCTAAAGCTTATGACTGCAAACTCTTCATTTGTGCAGGTATAAGAATCTTTTGCTCTGCCTATTGTAGCGTGATGACCTTATGAATTTACTACCAAAACTATCTTCTTGCTAAGATCCACTGTCTCATTGCTCCAAGAAAGGCTTATAAATTTATAATAGTCAAGATTATGCTTAAATTGAACTTCTAAATGATATCTCTGTGTTGCTCTGTCATCTCAAAATGACTGTTCTCAACATGCTGAGCACCATCATGTTATTACAAGACTATGCTATGGTTGTACTCAGCTCAGTTTGATTTGTCATTTGCTTTGTAAAGTTCATGACTCCAACCTTATTTTGTCCATCACTGTCCTCTTCTCTATTATCTATGTCCTCTTCTCTACTCGCCGTATCAATTGCCTCTATCATCGTTATGACTGTCATACGGTTATTTGCATATCTTGCAAGAACTGTCCTTTGCTTGCATGAAGACTGCCATCTCCTAATTACATTGCTTCTTCTTTGATGACTGCCCTTTTATAGACCATCATAAGGTAAAGAAGTAATTGTGCTCTAGTCTTCATCTGCATTTCACAATCTTAAAAGTGACATAGACTATCCTTTGGTTTTTAAATTTCCTTGCTTCTATAGCTGTCATAAACTCTTTATACCAAGAAGCTTTATTTTGCTGTCTCGTGTCATAATTCTATCATTTTTTATATCTCTGTGCCTTGATCACTTAGCAGTGTCTTCTTTGCTTGGTCGATATGCTTGCAAGGACTGTCCTCTCTTATGTCTAGTGATATGACTGTCCTCTGTTATGTGTATTGTTATAACATGCTTGATAGTGTCTTTGCTTAGGACTGTCCTATTTCTTCATACAATGACTGTTCTTTTTGGTCCTTATAGACTCTTCTCAAAGCCCTATGACTGTCTTTTAGAGGTCTCTATGACTTTTTTTTAACAATGGTGTATGACTGCCCCTTTTTTGAGCTTCTTGGACTGCCATTGTCTTCCATCCATGACCATTGTCATGAGGCTTCTGTTATGCACTATTTTCAGTGGATTTTTCATGTCATTATGACTCATGCATCCAATAGACTGTGCTATCCCCTTTTCGACTGTACAATGTTCTCTCCTTAACATCACTATGCTCTTCCTTGTATATGCATAGCTTCACAACATTTTCCTTGTGTTTCTTAGCCCTATTCTCTGTCATCTTTTTGTTGGTATTTTGGTATGGTTTTGTCATTGATGTCAACACCTACTAAACCTTATCAACTCTAGCACTTTAGAGAATCAACAACATTCACCGGCAAGCAAGTGACTTATGCACAATCACCGGTATCTGGTACACCGGCAGGATATAATGTTCACCGGCACTTGGAATAGCATGGAAAACACCTGGTTATGTCGAAGACATCGTTTGGACACTTTGTCTTGGAGTTGTGTTCATTGGCATATTCGTATTTGCATATTTGTTGTTACCGGCAAATAGGTCCAGGATATACACCGGCAGGTTTATCTTTTCCAGATCAGCACGGCACGCTATGGAGATGTCTCTTTATTGTTGTAAATGCATCAAGCCGACATGTTGAATCGGTTATTGCAGCGGACATTGTTTTGTTTGTAAATTGATTTTATTGTAATATCCTTTAGAGCCGACCTACTAAAATTGGTCTTAGGTTATGATATAAATGTAAGATCTTACTTGTAAGATCATGTGTGGAATACGAAAAAGGATTGTGTGAAGGTATATGCGAGAATAAGCAGAGCTATACACGCAAACATCATTTGAAGGTTGAAGGAGGGTTTTTGTGAAGACAATTAGAACTACACCGATACTGAATCCAGCATAGAAAGATGCAAATTTGAGCAGTACATCCTTATTGGATTTAACCATCCAATTGTAGTCAGTGTGACTCCTATTTGTGTTTGTGCAGTGAGCTCTAGGCGCTTGGCCTTTCTGAATGTGCAGACCCCATTTGTATACACATACTATCTGCAGTAGTATCATCTGATTGTGGGTAAGGTTTCCCACCGTGTTTTTCCCCTTACAGGGTTTCCACGTACAAATATTGGTGTTATGTGTTGTGGATGACTTTGTCTTTTTGTTTCATGCATTAATCTTTACCAGTATTACAATTAACCAGAGTTCCATGACTCGCGGCGAGTCACGCGAGTCACGCGAGTCAACCGGTCGGGTGACCCCTGCCGGGTCACGGTGACCCTGACCCGGGCTCGGACGGGTCAGGGGGCGTGACTCGCCTAACTCGCCGAGTCAGCGAGTCACTCCCTGACTCGCCGAGTCTGAGGGTCATGACCCAGCCAGAGTCACTTAAAACAATGCAGTAAAAAAAACAAAAAAAAAACATAACATTTTTTAATGATTTTTTGGCCTCGCGGGGCACTGCCCCTCAACCCCGCCCTGTATTGCGACAGGGAACGCGCAAGGGGCGATGCCCCTTGACCCCAACTTGGGGGTGCTGCCCCCAAACCCCCGTTGAAAAATATAGGGGGAAACCGCACCGATAGAAGTAGGGAAAATCTAACCTACAAGTCTGATTAGGCTCCATATAACAACACAACTTAGAAATCTTGGTAATTGGTATTTAGATTTAGTATTTCAAATTTCCTATAGTCTCATTTGACAATGTAATTCTTATATTGTAATAGTGTCATACATCTTTTCAAAACTAGTTTTTCAAGTACTATATGTATATGTATAACTATATCAGCACCACCACCCCGCCACCCCCTCGTCGCCATCCCCCTGCCGTCCCCAAACTTAGGCCCTTGGTCCCCCCGTCCTGGAAACGCGTCCCCTCGTCCCCAACGCCCGTGGAACACTGGAAAAATAGGAAGCCATAGTTTTGCAACCAGGTAAGAGGAAGAGGTAAAAAGCTTGCACAAATCACATTGGGGCAACACTACAGTCTGATTGGCTCACTGAGTCCACCGATCCAGTCTTCACTAATGAGGACCTTGAGTGGGTTGACCAAGCAGACAGAAAGGCTGAGGCTGTGGCTATGGCAGAGGAGGAGGATAGAGCACGATCAGGCACAACACCTATGGCTGCTCAGACTGGCACATCACAAGCAGAGACTATGGCTACTCAGTCATCCAGGACCTACCTTAGACGCCTTTCTAGGAGGCAGATAGACGAGGCTGAGCCAGAGCCTGAGCCATAGACTTGTTTTTGTTTACACTTTAGAGTTACATATATGTTTGAGAACATTTGAAGTCATGGATTTTATATATATTGGACAACATTTATAACTCTATATATCTATGTTTTCTAATTCCTTCAACTACAATTTACATTTCTAAGCATGTGATGGATGTATGTTTATGTATGTGATCAAATTAGCTTCTATTTGATGATGTTATAGTGTCTTTAAGCTTAATTCAATAATGGGTGTATGAAACAAGTTTTAAATCGTTAAAAATCTCTAAATTTCAAGGGTTTTCTTATTTTGCCAAGTCATTGCCGAGTCCGAGCCGAGTCACGAGTCGAGTCAGCCTTGCTGAGTCAGAGCCGAGTCCGAGTCTGGGAACTTTGCAATTAACTGATAAAACTGTCTACCGGCATAAAAGATTGGTTTACCGGTATTAAGCATTAAATTGGTAAAGTTATTTTTGGTTTGAATTTATTAGACAACTGATTCACCCCCCCCCCCCCTCTCAGTTGTCTCCAGGACCTAACAATTGGTATCAGAGCCTAGTCCTCTTTTTTGCAAAAGTTTAACAGCTTGAGGAGATCCAATGTCTACTAACTATTTCAGGAAGGACGGTCCTAAACTTGATGGAACCAACTATGGCATATGAAAGATCTGAATGGAGACACATTTAAATTGCATTGGAAAGGACATCTAGGAAGTTACAAAGAATGGCTATACTGCTCCTACTCCCGGTCAGCCTAATCCACCTACCTTGGGAAAAGATGAAGAAAATGATTGCAAAGCAAGAGAAGCACTTTTGAGCGCATTAACAGATCAGCAAATCATGGGATTATCAGATAGATCAACTGCTAAAGCTATTTGGGATCATTTGGAAACACTGAATGAAGGAGATTCCACAGTCAAAATTGCAAAACTTGAAAGCTTCCGAGTCAGGTATGAAAATCTGAAAACGGAAGAAAATGAAAGGATTTCTGCTTTTATGGAAAGAGTTAATGAAATTGTTTTGGGTATTAAATGTTGTGGAGGAACCTTAAGTGAAGATGAAATTGTTTCAAAAGTTTTAAGAGGATTGCCACCGGCATATAAAATGAAGGTTACTGCTATAAATGAGTTAAGAACAATGCCTAATACATTTGTAACTAGGGATACATTGATTGGAAAACTTTCAGCTTTTGAAATTGAGGAATTTGGTCATGTTGCTACTATAAAGACAAATTTAGCTTTTAAGGCATCAACATCATCTCCACCATCATTTGACAAGTCTGACTGGAAAGCCTTTTATGCAAGAGAACTTGAGGAAAGCAGGAGAGAAAATGAAGAACTTGAAGCACTATTTGCAAGAAAAATGCCTAAAGGCCCAGTTGGAAGTAAGTATGAAGGTAAAGCACCCTTTAAATGCTTTAACTATAATAAGATTGGTCATATGGCTTCTAGATGCTCTGATAGACATGCTAGACTAAGAGAAGAAGCTAGGAGAACATACAAACAAGCCTAACCCTGAATATCAAAGATACAGATTTAAGAAGAATAAAGATAAATCTTCTTATCTTGCTAATGAAGGAGTAACTGATGATTCTGATGAAGATCCGGCAAACAATGGATGGGTTTTTGTTGCTATAACAGAAGATCAACCGGCACTTACTATTCAACCGGTAGAGCAGGCCCTAGCAGCTAAAGTTGAAGTAAAGGATGAATGGATCATTGACTCAGGATGCTCACATCATATGACTGGAGATAAAAGTAAATTCTTGAACTTTCAGGAATATAATGGAGGCTTAGTGAGATTTGGAGATGATAAAGCTTGTTTGATCAAAGGTAAAGGTACAATATCTCTTGATGGTAAGCATAATACTGACAATGTTTACTATGTTGAAGGTTTAAAGCATAATCTTTTGAGTGTTGGTCAATTAGTTGAAAAAGGATTTCAATTACAATTCAAAAATGGAAAATGCAAAATCATGAATAGAACTGGTTTGGAAATTGCAACCAGTAATCAAACTAGAGGTAATATCTTTCATTTGAATAACAGTAAAAAGACATACTTGATTGCACATATTGATGAAAGATGGCTATGGCATAAGAGACTCTGTCATGTAAATTTTGATTGCATGGTAAAAATCAGTACTACTAAGGCAGTTAGGGATTTACCTAAAATTGTCAAACCTCACAATACAGTATGTAAGGAATGTCAATTTGGAAAACAAGTTAGAGCTACTTTTAAAAGTATTCCAGAAAAATTAAATAATGCTCTTGACTTAATTCATACTGATTTATGTGGTCCAGCTTGAACTAAAAGTTTGCAAGGTGATAGATATTTCATGTTAATCCTTGATGACTACTCTAGAATGTGTTGAGTTACTTTTCTCAGAGAAAAATTAGAAGCACTTGGAAAGTTCAAACTGTTCAAAGCAATGGTAGAGAATGAAACCGGTAAGAAAATCAAATGTCTGAGATCAGATCAAGGAGGAGAATTTACATCTAAGGAATTTAATACATTCTGTGAAGTGAATGGAATCAGAAGACAGCTATCAGCACCCTGGACACCACAGCAGAATGGAGTTGTTGAAAGGAAAAACAAAACTATCTTGGATGCAGCAAGAAGTATGTTATCAGAAGCAAATCTACCACGTGTATTGGAGAGAGGCAGTAAGTATAGCGGTCTATACATTCAACAAAGTTCACATCAAAGGTGAAACCGGTAAGACTCCTCATGAACTATGGTTTGGTATTACTCCTACTCTTAAATATTTCAAAATATTTGGAAGTAAATGCTATATTAGAAGGGATGAGTATATTGGCAAATTTGATCCTAGAAGTGATGAAGGAATATTTCTTGGTTATTCATCTAAGAGTAAGGCATATAGATGTTTTAACAAAAGATTGCAGAAAATTGTTGAGAGTACAAATGTGAAGATTAATGAACAATTCAGAGAAACTTCAAGGTACATAGACTCTGAACCGGCAGCAGAGATTCTAAAAAATGAACCTACATTGAACCCACCAATACAGAATGAAGATCCAGTTACACCGGTATCATCTGAAAATTCCACAGTAACTGAGGAACAGCAGCAAACGAAGACACCCCGATATGTAAGACTGAATCACTCTGAAGATCAGATAATTGGGAACAAAAATAAAGCAGTTATGACAAGAGGAAGACTGGCAAATGAAGAGGTGTGTCTTATTTCTCAAATTGAACCATCATCAATTGATGAGACATGTGAAGATAAACACTAGATTAAAGCTATGGAAGAGGAACTAGAACAAATTGAGAAAAATAACACATGGACATTAGTTCCCCAGCCTAAAGACAAAAATGTGATTGGAACAAAGTGGGTATTCAGAAACAAACTTAATGAAGATGGTAAGGTAATCAGGAATAAAGCAAGACTAGTGTGTAAGGGATATTCTCAGAAAGAAGGAATTGATTATAATGAAACCTTTGCACCGGTAGCTAGAATTGAGGCAGTCAGATTATTTTTGGCTTTTGCAGCACACAAGAACTACAAAGCATATCAAATGGATATTAAATGTGCATTTCTGAATGGAGATCTTGAAGAAAAAGTTTACATTGAACAACCTGATGGATTCTCTTTAACAGATAACAAAGATATGGTTTGCAGGTTAAGGAAAACTTTGTATGGATTGAAACAAGCTCCAAGAGCTTGGTATGCAAGATTGGATAAGTATCTTTTGAAGATTGGTTTTTTCTAAAGGTAATGCTGACAGCAACTTATATTATAAAGTGACAAATGATGACATCTTGGTTATAGAAGTTTTTGTTGATGATATAATCTTTGGAGGAGAAGATGGATTATGTAAAGAATTTTCTATTGAAATGCAGCAAGAATTTGAAATGTCTATGATTGGAGAAATTAAATTCTTTTTAGGATTGCAGATTTCACAGACTGATAAAGGTATATTCTTGAGTCAATCCAAGTACTTGAAGGAGTTATTAAAGAAATTTGGGATGGAGAACTCTAAACCGGTAAGCACACCTATGACTACAAATGACAAATTATCACTAAGGGATGAATCTACACCTGTTAATCCGACTAGATACAAATCTATGATAGGAGGTTTACTGTATTTGACACAAACAAGACCTGATATCATGAATGCATTATGTATTGTTTCAAGATTTCAGAGTAATCCTAGAGAAAATCATGAATCAGCAGTAAAAAGGATTTTCCGATACTTGCAAGGCACTACAAATCTTGGATTATGGTATCCTAGAGATGAAAACTTTGAATTATGTGCATACACAGATGCAAATTGGGCAGGAAATGTGGATGATAGAAAAAGCACCACCAGCGGAGCATTTTTTCTTGGAAGCAAATTAATTTCTTGGTTGAGTAAGAAACAAAGTTGTACATCTTTATCAACAGCTAAATCAGAATATGTTGCAGCAGCAACCAACTGTACACAAGTACTATGGCTTAAGCAAATGTTGAAGGATATAAAGGTAAAATGCAAGGAACCTATTACTATCTATTGTGATAACACTGCAGCAATTGATATATCTAAGAATCCGGTACTACATTCTAAAACCAAACATGTTTCTATCAAACTGAATTTTCTAAGGGAAAATGTTGAAGCAAAAGAAATTAAAATGGTTTATGTGAATACTAAAGAGCAGATTGCAGATATTTTCACTAAACCTCTGCCTAAGGAGACTTTTCAATATCTCAAAGACCAGCTTGGGGTCATACCCCCACCGGTAGAAACTTAGACAGTTGATGATAGTCATCAACCGGTAGAAATAACAGAGAAATCTCTTACTCCGGCTTTGATGAGAAAGCTACTTCTCAGGGGGAGTAGTTGGTATAGTGAATTGGTTGGTATTTTGTATATGAAAAATGGTCTTTATATTGCTTTGGCATTTGATGTCAAAGGGGGAGAGATTTGTATGGAAAAGCACAAGGTAAACTCATGACACTCCCAGGGGGAGAGATTGTTACTTTTTGGTATTTGGCATTTATGTTTTGGCACTTTGATGGTTTTTCCATCTTGTGTTGCCATCAATGCCAAAGGGGGAGATTGTTGGTATATTGGTATGGTTTTGTCATTGATGTCAACACCTACTAAACCTTATCAACTCTAGCACTTTAGAGAATCAACAACATTCACCGGCAAGCAAGTGACTTATGCACAGTCACCGGTATCTGGTACACCGGCAGGATATAATGTTCATCGGCACTTGGAATAGCATGGAAAACACCTGGTTATGTCGAAGACATCGTTTGGACACTTTGTCTTGCAGTTTTGTTCATTGGCATATTCGTATTTGCATATTTCCTGTTACCGACAAATAGGTCCAGGATATACACCAGCAAGTTTATCTTTTCCAGATCAGCACGGCACACAATGGAGATGTCTCTTTATTGTTGTAAATGCATCAAGCCGACATTTTGAATCGGTTATTGCAGCGGACATTGTTTTGTTTGTAAATTGATATTATTGTAATATCCTTTAGAGCCGACCTACTAAAATTGGTCTTAGGTTATGATATAAATGTAAGATCTTACTTGTAAGATCATGTGTAGAATATGAAAAAGGATTGTGTGAAGGTATATGCAAGAATAAGCAGAGCTATACACGCAGACATCATTTGAAGGTTGAAGGAGGGTTTTTGTGAAGACAATTAGAACTACACCGGTACTGAATCCAGCATAGAAAGATGCATCTTTGAGCAGAACATCCTTATTGGATTTAACCATCCAATTGTAGTTAGTGTGACTCCTATTTGTGTTTGAGCAGTGAGCTCTAGGCGCTTGGCCTTTCTGCATGTGCAGACCCCATTTGTATACACATACTATCTGCAGTAGTATCATCTGATTGTGGGTAAGGTTTCCCACCGTAGTTTTTCCCTTTACAGGGTTTCCACGTACAAATATTGGTGTTATGTGTTGTGGATGACTTTGTCTTTTTGTTTCATGCATTAATCTTTACCGGTATTACAATTAACTGATAAAACTGTCTACTGGCATAAAAGACTGGTTTACCGGTATTAAGCATTAAATTGGTAAAGTTATTTTTGGTTTGAATTTATTAGACAACTGATTCACCCCCCCTCCCCCCTCTCAGTTGTCTCCGGGACCGAACACTTTCAACCCATACAAGGATTGTCATTCCTTGGTTCACCTTGTGGGGCCTTCCTTTGATAAGAGCTATCATTCCTTGGTGCCTTTTGATATACTTTTGTGACTATGGGTCATGAGTATATTTTCATCTCTTGCTTGCTGTCAAAGGGCCATCAAATCAAGAATCTATGAAGCTGTCTCCATATGACTTCATTGTCTTGCATCCATGGATAATCTGTTCACTGTGCATTGACCTTTAAGACTGTCAGTTTTGTGGTGACTGTCATCCTTGTATCTATGGCTTCTATTGTTCATTACACCTATCTTTTTCCTCACATTTGAGACTGTTTTTTGCCTGCATGAAAATGATCCTTCTATGATGGCTGTCAGTGTTCTTGTATGTCATCTATATTGTCATATTTCAGTGACTGTCCCTTTCTAAACCCATACTGTCCTTTTGCACGTGGACTTATCATGCCCTCTCTTCTTTCCCTAAATCTGTGCCTCCATGCCATATAGATTGTGACTTATCAAAAACAAAAGTATGGCAAGAAATGAGTTTGATAACTGATAGAAAAACATTTAACTTTAGGGTGACCAAAAAAAGTGCTTATGGTTATCACTTGTATCACTGCCTCTTTAAGACCCTTTTCCTTTCACATGTACTTTCCTTGCATTGTTTGACTGATTCCTTAACAGTGACCCTGAAATTTACCAATACCACCAATTTGCCGTGCATGCTTACTTTCTATCTTGAGCATGTCATTAGGTGTCTCCAACATCCAATTTATTCTAGGCCTTTGTATTGGTCTTTCATAGGACTGGTCATGAACTTGTTGAGGGACTGTCATTGTGATCTTGTTAAGGGACTGTCCCTGTTTTCTCAACTTGTTCATCCCTTCCCTTTGCAAGTTAATATCACTGTGCATCCATGTTGTAGAGCAGGGACTGAACATTTGGTACAAAAAGCCCCTCTTCACTTCTAAAGCAGAAGTGTCTGTGCCTCTCATAGAACTATCATATAACATTTTCATGTCTTTTATCACTCTCTCAAGGATCTTATATCATTCCACTATCAACCAAGCTTCATCTTCCTCTGACTGTCATTAGCATGATCACCATGCCTTCTTTTGCAAGGGCTCAGTCCTCTCTTTGTCAAACGCCTGCCTAACATCAGCTACTGTCACTTCTTACGGGACTGTCATTAATGTTTATAAAATCCTCATGTGATACTTCATGTCCACTTAAAGATTGCTATGATTATGATAGTAACATCCCCTTGTCTCATAATCACAAAACTACTTCATGTGGCAGTGACCTTCAGCTGCTCTATCCATTGCTCTAAATGACTTTGGTGTGTTATGAACTGTGATATTCCCTTTTCAGTGCTAAGTCTTCCAAACTTATTTGATATCTTCTTATACTTTTTCTCATTGACATCACTACACTCTGTCATTTGAAACTTGTCATAAAACCTACCCTATGTCTTAATGTAATGCCATGTGTAACTTTTCCTTTTAACACAGATCTGTCCTCTCTTATTCTACATGACTATCTTAAATAAATTGCTCTTGGTTAAGGTATGCATGATCTTTTCTTTAGCTTGTCTCACTGCCATACCTCTTTTCCACTGTCAAAATGTCCTTCCTATCATCTTATACTTACTTTATTCCCTTAGAGACTGTTATACCTTTAAATGTGCAACCATAATCATATTACCGTGCTCGGGCTGTTTTGTGACTGTTTCCATGTTTATCAGTAACAAAGGCTTTGACCACATTTTCAATGTACTATATCAATCACTCACTATATGAACAATGGAACTGTTGGCAGTGAAACAAAATTGAATGAAAGAACTATGACACCATAAGTCCATTGATATCCAAGAGTATTGGGGAGGGTTTTGAACATGGAGGGGCTTCTGAACCTGGACAGTGGCAAGTTATTTCATAGTCATAAGATCCTTTGGTAGCTACAGCTTAGCTCAGATTTGTAGAGATTCTTATAAAACTTGACAATAACAAAGATAATGATAATGTTCTTAAGAGAGTTTTCATGCAGAGAGACAAACCCACCTTGTTCTTTGATCTCCACGTGCATGCCTTGCATGCAATGAAAATAGTGACCTTCAGGGACTGCACAAGCATTTTAATATCTCCTTCATTTGACACGGATGCATTTGTATGTGAAACTAAAACAACATCAAAAATAGATATTGCAACCATCTTTTCTTGATGGAATCCACGTGTAGAAGAGTTGCAGCTATCATAAACCCCTTAAATGCCTCCCATTAAAGTTTGAAGAAACCACTGGCTGCCATAGAAAAGTGATAGACTTTGTGAATAGCTTCAAATGAGATAAATCCCTAATAAGTCGCCTTTTCCTGTTGAAAATCAAACTCTTTTTGAAACAAACTTTCCATAATCTCATGCAACGTGGCTTGGCTTGGCTTGTTCATGCACGTGGACATAGTGATTAACAAGGTCATCAGATGTTTTTGAAACAATCCCTTACACAAAACCTTAGGGAAAATGAAATAATCCCTTAACCATTTTGGACAAATAGGATAAAATGGTAACAGTAACATAGAGAATAACTGGAATTATGTTGGATGTTCAAGCAGTACCAAGCAAGTAATAATAGGAAAGCAAAGAAAAAGATATCTATAGCAAAGGCATTCAAGAATTGTGAGAAAATGAAAAAGATTGGTAAAAATAACTACTCACCATGTGAACAAAAACTATATTTAGAGAGGAAAAAAATAGAATCCAGGATCGGCCAAGGGATAGTACTACTAGAACCAGGAATGATTGAATCCCTTGAGGAGTTGCCAAAATTACTAGTGGATGGAAGGCCCTTAAATGTGCTCCACAAAGAGTTTGAGAGAGAATAAATAGTTTCTTGGGATGAAAAAATGAAGAGGATGAAGATGTTAAGCTATGGTACCTTGAAGAGCAGGAAATATTGATGTAACAATGGATGAGAAAAAATTTAGAAAATTGCTATGAAGAAGAAAGCAGTCTATCACTAGGGGTGGCCCAAGATGTTGCAATTGTGGAAGCAGTTCACATTAGAGATGAAGCAGCAGCAGAGATGGACATCTATGGGGACCCATATTTGATGCAGTCATATTGACTTCAGAGAATATATCAGAGGAGCAGCTAGACGGACACCTTGAGAATGATGAAAAGAAAGAAGACCAACTCTTAATTGGAGAAGAAATGAGAATGATTGAGGGAAATTTTGTTTCCGGTAGCCTATCTCCAGTTGAAAGTGTAAAGTAGTGTGCAACAAAGGAGGAATGTGCAAAAGAAGAGTTGTCTTGTGACACCAAAACTTTAAAGACATCAAGCAGAACTAGGAAACAAAGGTATTCTTATGAAAGAGGATAAAGCAGTGGAGAAGTGGAGCAGCAAAAAATCTCCTTTCAAAAGGCAAAACAATCAATGAGAAGCCAAAATGGCTTTTAGTGGAAGACAAGTAATGTGGGTCTAAACCCATATTTGGAAAAATAAAAAGAGAGGAGTGTTGGTTACGTTTTATCATTCACCAAAGACTTAGAATAAAATGTCAAGGACACTCTACCCTCTCTCGAACAAAATCACTACGTATGCCAAGATTGCAAAGAAAGACCACACGGCGACTACAAGGTTTATATGTGTGAACGGGCAACTTTATGTTGGATAGCTTCCTTGGTTATGTATGCTGAAATACAAGGGGGACTTACACTCAACTAATACTGATCACAAGTTAGAACTTAGACGAATTTAACAATGAATGATCTCTTTTTTTGGGAGGACGGTTTCAAATTTTGGACCTCAAAAAAAAAGGACAAAAGGATAGGGGTTTAGAAGTTCTATACTACTCCTAAGAACTTGGGAGACAGTAGAGATTAGGTGAAACCAATAACAATACTCTGCTTCGCCACACTACAGACAACTAGACAAAGTAGGTGCAATCTTCTAAGGTTGTGCTTGTAATTTTCAGACTATGAATGATACCATCCATCAAACAATATTCACCCAAAGTAGAAGTTAAGCATCCACGATATAAGCTCAGGCTAACTTTACACATTGAATAAAAATCATCTATTCAAAGAAAGTATGAGCAATAGTTTCACCAACCTATGGTATCCAATCCTTCATTCATTTAACAACTTTGAAAGCAAATTTACTCTAAACAAAACTATTCTATGTTGAAGAAAGATATGTAACCATGCAACCATATGATAATAATAAGGCTTCAAAACAAACTGCAAATGAACTTGTATTATCAAAATAGCTCTAAGCAACAATTTCATAAATCTCTCCACAACCAAAATGAAATGAGAGAATGAGAGTTTATATAGAGTTTCTGAAAACAAATGAAAGGCCGAGACCGATCTAAGATCAAGACAACCCAACCCTAGATAGAGTTTCCCAAAATAAAACTAGAGACAGATGCATGCTAGACAAGTGGCATGAAGAGCTATCTCCTAGGAAGGCACATCCTTATCCTCACGAGCGATAGTGTGTTCAATGAACCTAGACACGATCGGGCCAACCTCTTCCATGGTGACATGTGGCAGCATATTGAGCCCGTATTCCCATCCATCCAAGTCGTCTGCACAAGCGGCAAATGCAATCTCCCATTCCATCTCCTGCTTCCGGAAGGCATCCTAGATGAACAAGAAATTCGATGCCTTGGTCAAATTCTATTTCAATCCTGGTCCAGTGATGGTGAAGAAAATTTCCAAAGTTCTGAGTTTGAGATTTTCCAGCCGCATATCATTTTCTCGGATGGTCTCCTTTTCAAGCAAATCAGCAATTACAAGGAATATTTTGCTTTGTATTTCTTTAATCTGCTATTCGGCCTTAATACTATCAACCTTCACTCTCTCCGGGACTTCACTTCATGCAACCAATGCCCAATGCCATGCGTTTAAATCATATGCAACTCCTGCTGCAATTATATTTCCATCAATCAATTCTTGTTTAGGAATGCCTTTTAACACTCTAAGGCACGGGAAAATTTTGTCCTGAACATCCTAAAGGTCAGCCCACGCTTCTACCATGCTCGCAATTCTGGAGAGTAAAGAGGAGGTTTGACTATATGTCAACATCAATCTGTCCACGAATGTGGCTGCTTCTCTTTTGCTTGCCATCCATTCTTTAGTCTCTCTTGCTGTCACTTTTTCTTCTTCAAAATTTTCAATTGCTTCTGCGAGGAATTCAAAAGTGGAGTTGTTGCATCGCCTTGGTTAAGTGGCTTGGTCAAGTGCTGAATGCATTCCTTCAGGCATTCAATTTCCTTCTTGTATTCTCTCTTTTTTCCAGTGTTCCACGGGCGTTGGGGACGGGGGGACGGGGGGACGGGGGGGACGCGTTTCCGGGACGGGGGGACCAAGGGCCTAAATTTGGGGACGGTGGGGGGACGGCGGGGGGGGGGGTGGCGGGGTGGTGGTGCTCATGTACTTGTACATATACATATAGTACTTGAAAAACTAGTTTTGAAAAGATGTATGACAGTATTACAGTGTAAGAATTACATTTGAAATGAGACTATAGGAAATTTGAAATACTAAATCTAAATACCAAGATTTCTAAGTTGTGTTGTTATATGGAGCCTAATCAAACTCGGAGGTTAGATTTTCCCTACTTCTATCGGCGCGGTTTCCCCCTATATTTTTCAACGGGGGTTTGGGGGCAGCGCCCCCAAGTTGGGGTCAAGGGGCATCGCCCCTTGCGGGGTCAAGGGGCAGCGCCCCTTGCGCGTTCCCTTTTATTATTTTCTAAAGGCGTCGGGTGTTATTTTTCTATTGGCCCACGTCCAATTAGAGTTACCCCTTAACCCTCCAAAAACTTAAAAACTCACTTTTTTTAAAAATTTTAATTTTAAACATTGCATATAAGTGGGGGCGACAGGAGACGCCTGGGCGTCTCCCCGTCCCTCGAGAGACGCCTGGACGTCTCTTGAGGGACAGGGAGACGCCCAGGCGTCTCCCACGGAGACGCCCAGACGTCCCCCAGGAGACGCCCAGACGTCTCCGCATCGGGGACGTCTCCACGTCCCGGCGGAGTTTGGGTGGCGGTGGCGGGACGGCGGGGGACGTCGCGTCCCCGTCCCCACGTCCCCGAGACGTCTCTGACGAGGGGACGCGCCCAAAAATGGGGGGGACGCGTCCCCGTGGTTCACTGCTTTTTTCCTACTTCTTTGTTTAGTCTTGCCTTCATGTAAGCAACTAAATTGTCTAAGTCTTCCACCTCTTGACCCTTCGTAGTTGGTCCCAAGTCGAAAGTGGTAATTTCATACCCCTAATGAGTAATATCTTCTTTTGACTTGTCCACTTTTGGTACAGCAATCTGAACTATACGGCAGCCTATCTCATCTCTCTAGATTGTGGAAAACTTCCTGGCAGGCTTCTTCGCAACAACCTGCCCTAATCTGGCCAAGAAATCAGTCATGTCATCCTCTTCTTGAACTTCCACCGGTACTTTTATCCTCAATCTTTCCTTCAACCAATCAAGAATCGTAAGTTGTCCAATGCCTTCCTCTTCCTAATTACTCTCTTCACATGGAATATCCCAACCTCCTCGAAGAGCCAAAATCATTCCCTCCTGAAATTCATCGCCCAGAATATCCATTTCATTATTTGATTCCAATATTTTGTATCTATAGGAGACGTTTGTTCTTCTTCCTCCTGCTAGATTGACATCACATTTCCCTCATGGATTGGAGAAGGAATCTTCAATTCTGCTAATGGCTCATCCTCAATAGTCAATACATCATTCACATTCCTGGATGTTGCAGAATGAGATGGCTCTGATCTTTGCTTCTTTTGAACAGGTTGCTCATTAACAACCTATTACTGAATTTTCATACTGATTGCAATTTAGTGGAAAATTCAAGTGCCAGGCATAAGGTACATTTTTTGCAAAAAGCCTTGATTATGGTATTCAGTTTCCTTTTAAAAGATTACAACTACATGGAGAAAATTTTAGATCTTTCAATTGTTTTCAACTAAATAATATTTCATCTTTTATACAATTGGAAAGATTAAGAGAAGTAATCTACTGAATAAATGTTTCCCTCACACAAGACCGTGAGAGTGATCTTTATTTTCCTATGCAAAGGAGAAAAGCAAAACCAAATAATACAAATGCATAGAAAAGATGAGAAGGGAACCAGCCATTTCCTGGGGGTATATGGCTGGCATAAATCTGTTTCTGCTGGTGTAGGTCTGCAACCCCGGCGTCTCCTAGCCTCCAATTGTCTCCTGGTCATGAAAGAGTGAAAAGAAGTATGTGTTAGATCCAAGGGATCCAAGCAATGATTGATTAGCTCCTAATCATGCCTATGCATTTATACTATTCAATCATGATCCTTATTTGAACAGGAAAATAAGCATCAAAAAACAAAAAAGAAAGATCATTCTCATTGCATCGGAGAATCAATGTTTTTCTAACGAAGTTTGCTTAATGTGTAGAAACAGGTTAAAAAAAAAATTGCAGATTTCAAATTTCATGCATGAGTGGGATTAAATGAGGCTCCCACAAGGGTTGAGCCTAGCTCATAGAATCTATATGACTGTTCTTTGGTCATCAAGACATGGCCTAAAGTACCCCTATGTACGTATTCTCCTCACAAATCCTATAACTTCTGAATATCAGAAGTTCAAAGGAGAATGCGCACATAAGGGTGCCTCTAGTTTCATTCCCTGATGATCAAAAGACAATCTAATATCAGAATAAAGAGTGCTAAGGTGCAGATTTAAATTCATAGTGCAATGCATATTTTCTCAGCATGACACATGTCGAGTTTATTTTCATATTTTTTGAAACTTTCATACTTGCCATGGTAAAACCTGAAACATGTCAAGTTTATTTTCTGCAAAATTTTCACGTCATACTGTGAATACTGCGCAAAGGACAAACAGAGCACATGACCACAACAAAAAAAAAATATACGCAGTTCTCTTCTAAGATCATGTGAATGTCGAGGGTCTCATTTCGAAACCCTCTGCACACACAGGGTCTTCACAAAGAATCATGTGCAGAATAACAGAGAAGGGGCCGAGTCTACTGTGCTTTATGAGTGTTTTTTTATATACGAGCCATGAGCCCAAAGATACAGAATACCTTGCAAGCAAAACAAAGCAAAATTATCACAGGATGGCTGTTTTACAACGCCAAAATTTGCAGAGGTTCCTTTAAAATGGAGCTCGAAAGTACCTGTTTTGATTTTGGGACCGAAAGAATGCTACAGTTTACGAAGAAACCCCTACAAATATGAGATTCGAAAACCCCAATTGCAGCCATAGGTGACTCCCAAAAGAGAGAGTCAGTTCGAACAGTTTGCGCTCCTTTTCTTCCTGTCCAAGCCCTGGCATGGCGGCAGAGCTCTTCTCCAACAATTAAAAAAATGCAAGAGTGAATGAAGACTGAGGGTTCGATGTTTTTTACATCTCCTTTGTCTCGCTTTTTCCTATTTTTATGGGATTGTATTTTTTTTATTTAAAGATGCAACTAATGCATAGTGGTCGAGTCCCTAGACTCCCACTTTTGATATGTTATGCTTAGCCGTGGGGAGGCTATAAAACCCCTAAGTCTTTTAAAAGACTTATTTCTTCTAAAGATGCTATTAATTTTAATAATTAATGATTATATTAATGTTGATAAAAATAAACTAATAGCAACATTAACATAATAATTAATTATTAAAATTAATTATTTTCACATATAAGTAAGAATATTTCCAATTTTTATATCCTTATGTGGAAATTATTAATTTTTACACCTTTGTAGCCCTTTTGAGTTCAATATTTTTCACCCATAGACACATTGAAAATTGTAAAATGAATATTTTAATTGGATGAGTTATAAATCCAATTAATATTTATTATAATTGTGTCTTAAATATTTATTCATAATATGCACTGTAAAAAATATTGAACTCAAAGAGGCTAGAGTTATCTCATGAGTTTGGGGTCGGATTTGGGCTTGAGGTGCAGTTATACATGGGTTTGTACCAGTTCTCCAGTAGTTGAGACTTGATTTTGAGTATCACATTGGTCAACCTTCAGTTGACCAAGAGTTTGGGCCAGATTTCACACATTTATGCAAAATTTGAAGCCTTTTTGGGTGGCTTTTCTTCTCTGCTCGGATTTTTGGGATATTTTGAGTTGGAGATCACTCCAGTTCACCTTCATTTGACTTGGAGTCATCTTATCCTTGCCTTTGGAAGGCCTTTTTGTATAAAGTGAAAAAAGATTCATCTTATTTATGGAGTTCTAGATTATTATTCTCATGCTTGGCAAAGAATTCTTCTTGTAGCTCACATTTACAGTTGCTTGACAGAATATTCAATAAAATTATCAGCTTATACCTTACATTTTTGAGCTTATTATTTCATGTGTGATTGAGATTCATTTTTATATTGTGTTATTGATTAAATAACCTTTGGAATTTTTGTCTCATGCATGAATCACAGGTTATACATTGTGGTTTATCAGTTGATTGTTTGAGAAAGCCATTTTTTTTTCCTTTCAATTGTCTGAGTTAAGATCCTTTGCATAAATCATTTATGTGATATAAATCAGAGGTGCTTTTGAGTAAAACATGTGATTTTAGAAAGTCTTCTATCATTTTCAGATCAAATTGGTGTATCACTTTACTTAAGTTTTAGTTTTTTCCATTTTTTCAGTTTTAATACCTTTTCCCTTTTCCAAGCAAAGTTTCCCAAGTTTTATTAGAATAGGTGATTCATCATTTTTAGGAACCGGTGTATCCGGAGGTCCAATCATCCTAGTAGTTTACCCACAAACTCACGATTGTTCCCATGTTATCCCAAAGTGCTGAGTTTTTACAGACTTAGTTTTCGGGTGCACTTTTGGGCCTTAACACAACCTTCTTTCCTTTAGTCGTCGAAGAGCCCTCAACTGCTTCCTTCCTTTTCCGAGAGTTGATACTTTCAATAGGCTCGACATTTTGGGATGTTTCCGCATTCAAAGAATACGACTCCATTTCGCCCATCAAGTTATAAGTAAAAGTCAAATTTCTTCACCTTAACACTTGGACCTACTGATCAACCCACCACTGTGAATACTTAACAACTGGTCGCATCAAGGTGGTTAGATCTATGAGCTCTGGTTCTGACCATCGTACAGGAAGAAGAGGCCAATTCTCATCAAAGCACGGTTGAACATATTCTCCATCATCTTTTAACTGATCAGGCGGAAAAGCTCGGTTGTTCTAATCAAGCTTATTAGCAATCTAGACCATAGTCTTTTCCTGATGTCATACTCGTCTACAGCATTTGCCCAAAAATCTTCCAAATCAACCCTGTGTTTGTATTTTTCTCCATTCATTGATCCAATATGATTACCATTGCATCTCTAATCTCGCGCTCTTAACTGCATGTGCTATTGGACAAGACTCCAGCATATTTTTGATGAAAAATGGAAAGGAAATGGTTGCCTCCTGCTTTGTTCTCTGGAGGCCTTGATACGTTTCCAATTGCCTCAGGACTTCTAGCAAGATCATTCTATTAGTGGGATAGATTGGAAGTCGATAAGGACATCCGGTAAATCCCTGGACTCTTATGTATGTGAATCTTGGAAACTAGATGAACGAGGATCCATGCTTGCTTATCAAGCTCTTGGCTTCTAGGGTAAGCCTCTGATGGGTTCCTCCTTGCAATGTTCTGGTGATATATATTAAGAACGCATCATTTACCCACTTGAAGTGGGCCTTCTCGGTAAGCTGCAGCTGCGGATAGCAGTCATAGGACTTGAATTCATTTTCACCATTGCCTACTATGCCTTTGCAAATCAATCTAGTGTATTTGTAGTTTCTTGCCAATAGATAGACAATGTAGGAGCTCATGTAAAAGGACTCCGTCCTTTCCAATTTTATTAGTTGCTCATTCAAGTTGTCGTTGATTATCCTGGACCAATTGAACATTTTGACTCTAGAGGTGATCTCGTCAATAAAATAATACATCCATGTTTCAAATGGCGCACCCTGAGGGTTGCCCATTACTCTATTCAGCAGTAAAATGATATCACCATATTCCTCCTTGAAGTCCGTGCGAAGCAATTTCTTCAACACTTTCTTGAGGTTGGGCCTTGGCTTCTCAAGCCACGACATTGACATTTGTCTCGCGCAGAGCTCAAGTTGGTCTTCATAAAGTCTCCCGGTTTCTTCTTTAGTTTTATAGGAAGTCTGGTTGTAATTTGGTATTCCAAATGCTTCCTGAATGGCTAATTCTCCAAGATGAGCCAATACTCTTCCATCTGGTGCAACGATTTCTCTCTCTTGGGCATTGTAGTGTATGGCACATTCAACCATAAGCTCAGCACATTCCATAGCTGGTGGAAATCCAGTTGCTTGGACGATGCCATTTCTCATCATCCGGCGAGCAATAGGTGTTGGCAAGAGTCCATCTTGTCCATACATTCTTCTCTTGAAATCTTTGAAGTCCTCGTGCCCGAGGTTGGTGTCTGTGACATTTTTCCATTCGGAATTGATCTTTGATTCAGGCTACACTCCTTTGCTAGCGAACTTCATCTGAGCCTTTCTTGAAGGTGCTCCTTTAGTTGTCATCAACCTGCGATAAACATGAAAATTTAACATTATTTTCGAAAAAAGTGAAGATTCTAACTCTTTGGACCATTTGCTCGAAAATTTCACTTTCAATCTGTCAAAAAGCTAAATTTCTGCGAAAAAATCAGACTGAAAATGGACGAATTTGGCTAAATACTTAGTAAATTTCACGAGAATAAGTGAATAAGACAGAATAAGGATAAAAGAATTCAATCAAACTCAGATTTTGAACCTTCAAAATTGCACTTGTGACTGAAAATCTATCTTCAATTCTGAAAATTCTGCCTTTAACTCAGAAAAAGCACTTTATTCTCCTGGAAATTATGTCCTTCAACTTAGAAATTTCACTTTATCTTCAAAAATTCACCTCGAAAATTCACTTTATCTTCAAAATCCTCCTTCAAAAATCTCTCTTTCGAAACCTCGAGAGAGAAAAAAAACTTCAAACTTCAATCTTCAACTTGAGAATGAATTGAAAAGGACAAGTCGAATTGATATAGAGTTGGAGGAGTTCAATTTTTAGAAACTTCATGTTTTTTGTTTTTTTGGTTTTTATGTTTTTCCTAAGATTCATCGAACTTGGACTGTTTTATTTCTTCCAAAATGGAAACTCAATCTTCTCCGCAAGCGAGTTGGCATAGAACCTTCTAGATTCTTCTTGAGCTCGAAAATTTTTCTAAGTGTTGGATTTTCAAAAATTGTTCAAGTGTTTGACATTTTCGAAATTTTCTTCTAAGTGTTGGAAAAATACAAAAATATTCTACTTAGAAGAAATTTTCAAAAATGTCCAAAGTGCTGAGTTTTATTTTTCCAACTTCAAACTTGATTAAACCTTCGTCCATGGTGGATTTCATGTGCTTCATAGTTCATACCATGTTTGTTTGTTTTCCTTAGCCATATTTTTCCTTCTTCATGGTGAATTTGGTCATCTTTATGCCATACTCTACCTAGGCGGACTTCATCGATTGCATGCCATTCTTGTTTATAGCTGGGCGGACTTTAGCACTTCTTGGACATATCCAACTTGGGCAAGACAGACTTTGTGCTTGGCAAGCCAAGTGCTAGGGCGGAGTTCACTCTTCATTTGTCATCCCTCTTGGGCGGACTTGGATGTTGATTGGACGTATCTTGCTTAGGAGGGCTGACTTCATGACTATCTAACCAACTCCACACTCTTCCTTGGGCGGACTTTCTCATCAACAAGCCATATGTGGGCGGACTTGCTAGCTGCTTAGACATTCTTTTTATGCCTAGGTGGACTTCATGGGCCTTTGGAAAATTTGAATTTAGCCCCTCTTAACCTTGGGCAGACTTGAGCATTGTTAGGCCAACTTCCTTAGCTGGGTGGACTTTAGCACTTCTTGGACATATCCAACTTGGGCAGGATGGAATTTGTGCTTGGCAAGCCAAGTGCTAGGGCAGAGTTCACTCTTCATTTGCCATCCCTCTTGGCGGACTTCACCTTGGTTTTGCCATTCCATGCCATCCATTGCCTTGGGCGGACTTCAAGTTCTTTGTGCCATGCTAGCCTTGGGTGAATTTGATAGTTATCTTTGCTATGGCGAACTTTAGGCTCTTCATGTGCCATCTTTACCTTTGGCATGGCTGACTTCAAGGTCGATTTGCTGTTATGCATGTTTATCTAGAACATCTAGAACAAAACCTCGTCTAGAGATTTCACCCTGCTTTTTACACTTGGAGACACAAAATTTTGATTTTGAATACATGACTTGAGGGACCCAATCCTAGGTCAACTTTCAAAAAAGCTGAAAAAAGCAAAAAGCAAAAAAGCAAAAAACAGGCCAAAAACGCTGCTTCCCAGATTGGTCCCAAAATGCCAAAAAGCAAAAAAGCAAAAAAGCAGAATTCCTCAAAAATAGGAAGGTCTCAGAATTGACCCTAAGCAATTGTGATCTTTGTCCTCCGGGCCTTCTAGGTGCTTTGGTGGTGTCCAGACACTGATCAAGGTATGATTTCTCTATTTGGCTCGGATGACTCTTGAAAAAACTCTAACTCGAAAATGGATTTATGAAATTGCAAAGCTAAAACAAAACCCTAAAAAGAAAACAACTGGGGGTCCCCATTTGGAATGGGGCGATGTGTGAAATAGGTCACAACAAGGAGGAAGGTTTATGTTCCAACAGGTAGTCAGAAACAAAGGAGGAAATATTGTGAAAAATTATGGTAGTACCTAATATGGTGGAAGGGAACATCGCAACCTTTTTCTTTGGGTAAAAAGGACGGTTCTAAAGTCTAGCCCAAATTTGTCTCATCTTCTTGGTGTTTTGGTTTTCATAAAGAGATTTTGGGTAAAACCAACTCTGAACCAGGAGGTTGAGAATTTTAAACAGAAGAGGTGATGATGCAACACAGATTAGGGAACTAAATGTAGCGTTTGAGTAGAGTTTCACTAAGAATAGCAGTTGTTTGTAACTGCTCAGTTTTGTGGGGCATAGGGAACGGGCTAGTATATTAATATATTATCAATATTAAATGTAGAAAGCCAAAACATAAGTCTTTTACTTACTGATGCCTTTTGGGCTGTAAATGGCAACACATGCTTGTTAGATGGAGAGTTAGGATAAATGAAACCATGCTGTCATAATATAAATCAGATCTTATGTAACTGCTCTTGTTTTTAAGGATATTCTAATTGTCTTGTCCGATCTTTTGGTTATCATTTTTCAGTCTGCCATGTTTCTTTCTAAATCTAAAGTGAGGTTAACAGTTTGCAGACTCTGCATCAATCATACAATGGACTGAGCGGAATTTATCATCTTCATTATAACCATATATTGCTGCTGTAATTGAAGTAGAGTTAATGGCAGAATTGGAAGCATGAATCAATGCTAGAAAAGATAAGCAACCATATTCACTTATGTTAAAAACAACTGAACCTATGTGACCTTTGACGGCCACTTGCTTTCTTGTTATTGTGCCCTATGTCACAAGGTTTGAGTTCGTGTTCATGTCCAGATGAAATTTAGCAAGGGAAAAAAATTCAAAAAAATAACATGATTAAATATGCCTTATTTAAATTTGATTTTTTTAAATATAACTAATATATTCATAATATTAAGGGTGGATATACGTTAGGTATAAAAAATGAAGTATATTTGAAAGTCATATCTACTTTAGGGAGACATTTTAGGCCACATGGATCTACAATAGCGATCACAGGCACTTACAGTCAACAACTCTTTATATGCATTCTTCTTGGTGAGAAGATGGTTATCCAATTTTATGAGTGCAGGCAAACCTACGATAGCAAATGATATGTAGAATGGGAGCCACCTCATCAAACATTGGATAGTATGACAGAAAGGTAGCCACTATATCCCCTCCCGCCTGACAGTTCATTATGCCACAAAACAATATAAAAATCCTTTGGCGTTCAGGATATCATTGATTTTTATAAAAACCCTGATTTATTTGGTACAAATTTTACAACAAATTAAAAACATTTTTTTTCATTTCCTTTTTGTTCACTGAATTTCGAATTTTTTGTTTGAGGTTTGATGAACCCTATGACATAGATTGTCCCAATTTCTAAAGGTGCTTAATGGGAGCTCTGCACAGCATTATGTGAAATGATTTAAGTTTTATTATTGTTTAAGCTTTGGTGCCTAGTATGTATTATCAATCAGCTTATGAGGGTGATTTGAAGTTTTTGAACAATTCTTTAGGAAAGAGTCAATTTGAAGCAAACACATTATCGCTCATATTATCTGCATTGCATCATCCTGGGTCTTATGATAGTAATGGTAATCACACCTTAGTTGGTTCTGGAAGCCATGCATTTGTGCTACCCTGTAAGATCTCCATTTCTGGACGTACACTGAACCTTGCTGTGTAAGAAAAAAGGGACAACACTTATACTAGTTCTTAGCATCGAAGGAATAAATTATGACTTTCCATAGCTTAAAAATTACCTCTTCTTTTATAATCAAATAATTCTCCGGGCCTAAACAACCCCAGTTCATTGACACAAAATTGAGACAAAATATTAAGCATGAGTTGGATGTTTCCATAGGACCAACACCAGAGATATTGTAGATGGTAAAAACATTGCTTTAAAACGAATCCCTGTTTTCAAATAATGCTCTTGAAATAAGTCTTAACTTTGAGCCTGTGCCGGGTGTCATATGATCAGGAGCTGTCCTTGAATCAGGATGGTCGACCGAGTTGGATGTTTCCATAGGACCAACACCAGAGATATTGTAGATGGTAAAAAGCATTGCTTTAAAAAGATTTTCCGTTTTCAAATAATGCTCTTGAAATAAATCTTAACTTTGAGCCTGTGCCGGATGTCGCATGATCAGAAGCTGTCCTTGAATCAGGATGATCGACCACCATTGTCCTGACTCCTGACATGTGATTTTGTACTTTAGGGATTGGATATGGAGTCTCATGAACAATATCTGAAGTGGCCTTCAACCTGTGATTTGTTCTAGGATATAGCGTCTCATCAACAAAATCAGTAGTAGTTGTAGTCTCCTTCCTTTCAACCGCCACTGCTTTCCCATTTTTATTTTTTCTCATCTTTGAAGATCGCATTGGAGTCTCATATATCACATCACCTTTATCAGCTTTTAAATGTTTCTTCTTTGCCCGACTTACTTGACTATTAGATTGCTTCCTGATCATATGGCTAGCTTGTTTTGGTGCCCACACTCGTTGCAAATCTCGAGCTCTGCTTGTAAAATGTGCAAATCTGCATGCACGCTCCCTGTTTGCTTCAGCTTTCTTAAGTCTACATTCATAATCATCAGCCTTAAGATATTTTTCTGAATGCTTTCTTGAAACCCTTTCATCTTGTGGCAATTTCAGGGAATGCTGATCATCATCCATGGCAGACATCTGACAATATGACTCTCCTATCTGGCCTGCATTTCTCCTTTCCCCACCATTACTAGCCATGAAATCATTTTGAGAAGAAGCCTCTGCATCATGTTCTTTTTTCTGCATATCAACATCTTTATCCTCGTTGGACATAGAATGGAAAATATCCCCTGAATCATCATATGCATAAAATTCTATATCCTTGTATACTTTTCTAATCACCATGTCCACTCGATCAATATACCTGCAATGAAAGGCATGGCTTATTTGAACGTATCATCAGATATTAAATTTATTAGACACAGTTTATTAGTAAATTAGAAGGTTACCTGGATGCAATAACTCTGTTTGCAAACTCATTAAGGTTTTCCCCACCAAATATTCCTCCTGGCAAATTAAATTGAATGTTTTCCAGAAGTTTGCAGATTTCTTTTATTAATTTATTCTTTGTTTGCTCTTCAATGCTCCCAGCAATCTTTGATGCAAGTATTTCCATGCGAAATAATACTTGCAATTCATGTCTATTCTTGAGTGAAGAATTTCAATAATTTTTATAATGAGCTTTCGAAGAAATGTCAATATAAAAGTCTAAAGAACATGAAAAAAAAAGGATACTCTCTAACCTTGTCTTCAGAGGTGTATAGAGAAGCAAAATCAGAATTGCCAAGTTGGCTAGATAATGGAAGAGGGCAATCTTTGTACTTGACTGCCAACTCTTTGGGCTTTTTCAAAATCAACTCCATCACTTCATGGCAAATGGATCTCTTAGTTAAACTGATTGCTTTTGCAACATTTGTAGATGAGCAATGCTCAGCTTCCAGCTGGACTTCTACATGTTGGATTACAACATATGTAAGGCGTTGGGCTAAAGCCCTCAAGTCGACTTCTTTGCTAGAGAGACCATGCTGCATTTTTTCATCCAGTGACTCAGTGAATGCTTTGTCATTATCTAACTCAACAGTTTCTGAATCGCACTTCTACATGTTGGATTACAACATATGTAAGGCGTTGGGCTAAAGCCCTCAAGTCGACTTCTTTGCTAGAGAGACCATGCTGCATTTTTTCATCCAGTGACTCAGTGAATGCTTTGTCATTATCTAACTCAACAGTTTCTGAATCGCACTTCTACATGTTGGATTACAACATATGTAAGGCGTTGGGCTAAAGCCCTCAAGTCGACTTCTTTGCTAGAGAGACCATGCTGCATTTTTTCATCCAGTGACTCAGTGAATGCTTTGTCATTATCTAACTCAACAGTTTCTGAATCGCAATCTCCAACTTCAGTAGATAAAGAAGCATTCGAAAGAGAAGGTAAAGCAGTGGATATGGGGCAAAATTGTTCACATTCAGCCAGAGGCTGTAGTGTTTTCTTGAGAACCAGATCAGTAGTTGCTTTATTTTTCTCCGTTGGGCAGGAATTCAAAACCGCTTGATTGAACAAATTGTCAAAGGCCTGGCCTGCATCCAACTTCTTTGATATCTTCTTCATCCAGCGACTCAAAAACCTTAAAATTTTGGACTGTCTGCAACTGCCCTTAAAATACCTATCCTCCAATTTTGTGGCAAAAATTACATCAGAGGCTGTTTTACATGAACCCCCAACAATTGCAGAATACAAAGAGTCCCAAGTATTGCATTGAAGGTCAAGACCGATCGTTGAGGATTTGTGCTCTCTGCTGTTTTTGTTCCTAAGTGGCCCTGCGGGAACAGACTCGTTTGGACCACCAAAACACAAACTAGCTGGTGTTTGTTCCTGCTCACAGGGCAAGGATCGATCCATCTCACTTCTTTTGCAAGCATTGCGTGAGCTACCATTAACTTGTTCTTTGAGATTAATTTCTGCTTGTGGTACAGTTTTAAGAGTTTTAGTGCGAACTAGTTCACAACAATCTCCTCCAAAGCTAGTGTCCTTCAGTGGTATGTTAGATGTAAATAAAAAATTACTTCCCAAAACATGAAGAAATGCTGTGTGCACAGTCAAAGGCTCGAGAACAGCACCAAAAGAATGATTGTTTTTGTCAGAAACGTTAACCAATGCCAGGAAGTTCTTGCGCGCTAGAAACACCAAAAGCAGCTGCCAAGCAGGCTTCCCGCACCTAAATTCCCCACTTTTTTGTTGTAATCTGATAAGCACTTCATCACCAAGTAAGTCGCTGTCCATTTTGTCCTTGGCAACATTTCCTTCAAGTTCATTTTGTTCACGATTATGATCTGTCTTATACTTCTTCTTCTTACCAGAGATCCCTGAAAGCAAAACGCAACTAGAAATGATATTTCTCAAATCTAGGAACTTCTCCTTCGGAATTGGCAAAACAACATGAATTTTCATATTACCACCACTACAATTTTTTTCCAAATGCTTCTGAAATAGAAGAGAAAAATCCATTACTCCCATGTAACAGCTTTCATCTCTAGGTGAGTTCAGAGTTTTGGCCTTAGTGAGTTCCGCCCACTGCACTTCACAAGTTCTACACACCAAAGCTTTTCCACCAATGTCTTCCAATTCCAGATCCACTTCTGCCAAAGCGCTGCATTGTGGCGAAGAAACCATAGGATAAGCAATTGTAGGCCAGATTAGGGAAAAGGGCACGAATCTTGAGGCCAAAATAACAACATCCACAGCTGTAAAGCTCCATCCCATTTTTCTGAACACTTGAAAGATTTTGCCCTGACTTATTTCATTTGGACAGCCCCTCATTTGAGAAACAAGAGGAGGAATGTCAATCCAGCAAAAATGAATATCACGAGATCCAAAGGATTCAATTACAGACCTAAACTTCAAGCTAAAAAGCTCCATTAATTGTTCGTCTGACAATGAAGAAAGATCCGTAAAGGAATTTTCATCCTTAATAAACTCTGCAAAACCAGTCCTGGTCCATGATACTGAAGAAAACAATTCTACCAAATTCGAGTTCTTGTGCTTGCTAAAGATATCCTGTTTACCTGTCAATTAGAATGAGCTCCAGCACTAAATCAATTAGCTTGTGTAGAAAGGGTTCAAGTTCAAATATCTAAAAAGTCTAAACAGGATTCTCAACAGAGGAAACATTTTAAGTGGTTTTGGCCATTTAAATGAGAAATATTTTCATTTTTAAATGCCCACCCGAAGTAATTTTGTCAATTAGGACAGACTCCCATACATAATCGTGAATAAGCTCCTGCATTGACTGTGCCACAGATTCGGCCCGCGAGTGAGCAGAGGGTTGCAGAGAGACTACAATGTTGGCGAGGCATTTGAGAGCTGAAATAAACATCTGGATCTGCTGAACAGAGTCGAAGTGGATATGAGTAGCCCGTTTTCCCACATTCTGTTCGATAACCGATCTGGAACGATATGATGAGAGTGAGGAATCAAAGAGCTTGAATGCCCACAAGCTTGTTGGATCACAAGACCTCAGTAATTTGTCAACAGATTGCTGAATGGCGTTGAGATATGGCTTTCGATTTTGCAGGCTCTTGAGATCGCGTATGTCGAGCATTACCAGAATTCTTTGTACCCATTTTCCTTCTTGTTCCGCAGCCATTTTTGAAGAAGAAATGCATGGGGGATAAATTCTCTTATACAGGACTCTTCAAAATGGAGGGAAAGAATGGAAATATATTTAAATTGTACCTTTTTGAAAATGGGTGTTGAGCTAATTTCTAAATAATTGGTCTTCTTTAAAAATTATACTATTTTATTTTCTCTTAATAGTTATTTGTTTTAATAAATACAACTGGTTTGGATACAAACAATACTTTGTTTTGCAAATTTAAATAGAAGATTGTAGTATGTAAAAAATTAGTTATAGTGGTGAGTTTTAAGGTTGATCTGATTTGGATATTTTTTTTACATTATAAATGTATAATGTATATTGTTGTTGAGTTTATTAATATATTGTTTATCTTATCAATCTTTATATCAAATCTATCAATAATTTACATAGGTATTTCATTAACTTTAAAATTTCTTACCTTCAAAATAGATTTGTCAAGCCTTGTAAGTTTCACTACATATTTTTTTCATTTCAATGTTTTTATTGAGTAACATAGTTTATGTGAACTTCATGTTTGTGGTGTCTTACAAGCTTGGGTTCAATGTAGTTAGGCTTTCGCTAAAGGAAATAAAGGTAGTGGGAGTGGAGTGGCTTTTAGAAAGGATATTCGTCATCCATGCAAAATGTCATGAGCATAGACCATATATCTAAACATGTTATCTTTGAGGAAGGCATATGCATGGCAAATGGACAGGTAGATGGTGTTGAAAATGAAGTTGGGGTTAGGGTCAAGGGGGGACTTTTTGGTGTTTATGAACACTCCCTAGATAGCTAACTATAGATTGCTTTTATTTACTACAACCACAACTTTTGGGTGTTCAAGTCCACATCTATGTTGCCTTCTCTACCCAAAATTACACAAGCCATTAGGAACCAAGCTAATTCGCAAACTATTAAGAAGCAAGCTAGTTTGTAAAGCATTTTGCAAATTCCATGGAAGAGATTGAGTAACAACTTGAGTATTTGAGGTTGGCTTTGAAAATTGAGTTGAATAAAGGGTTTAAGATTTTGTGAAAGAAGAGGTCTCAAACAAATGAAGATGTGTAAGGAATCAAATATTGGTCTTTTGTTCTCTCTTATTTGTAAACCAAATTTGTTCTTCTTGGGTATTGTATATCCCTTCCCTAATTTGCTTAACAGATATAGAAGTGTCTTTGTATAAAAAGAAATGAGAGTATTTGAAGGCAACCTCTGAATAAATCCCTTGTAACCTTTTGGCACAAAATCCACAACCACTTTAACCTTAGTCATTGAAGAAACCACCTCTATAGGTGTTACTTCATGATGGGTTACTTCCATTTGTAAAGAAGAAATGTCAGTTATACTAGCCTCATAGTAGGCTCCATGTATTTGTAAGGAAGGCACTTTAATATTGGCTTCACCTTTTTATGAACTAGGTAAATGATTCTCTCTAACAAACTTTGGAGTTTTTATTATGAGGTTCATCTATATCTAGAACAGGAAGATCTTGGTTTGTGTCCTCTTCAAAATACTTGCCTCTCATAGTATGAAAAATTATGCCCATATTAAATCCATTGAGTTCACTATTGTCAACACACAAAGTGGGATTAACATTAAGTTGCTCTTCATTATGCAATTTAAAAGGTAAGAAATATATGCATTAGCATTGGTAAGCATATTGTTGATTTATAAGTTGTTGTAACAAAGATCTTTAAGAAACAATATTTCTATAATGGGACCACTTTTTGAACCATGACAATGTATCAAGCTAGAAATTTACAAAGGAATTCAATTAGTCTAAATTATAACTTTAGGAATAGGCTTTTATGTATGGTTTGTTTGTGAATGAGATTACATCAAAGGTAGACACAAACTAGAAAGAAAAAAAATGAATCTAATCATGAAGGTTATATTATATTTGTTTTAAAGGCCAACTACTAAATCAAGGATAATTTTGTAATGTAATTATTGGAACTATGTGTTGTTGTGGATGTCATTGATGTCAAACTTGTTGTTCCAGATAGATGTTGGTCAGAAAGTTTACGGTGCAAAGATATATTGTTGTATTGGTGTTGCAGTTATTCTATTTATTTTTTCTGAAAGTTTTCGAGTCCAAAAATTGTTATTGATGTTGGTTGGTGTTGTTATCTTCTTTGGCTATGTTTTAGCATTATGGATATGTTAGTTTTGTGGTCCAGAAATATCTTTGTGTTCTCCGGATGTTGTGGTATGTTTCATAGCCGGATGTGATATTATTTGTTGATTGTAAATTTTTTGTCTGAATATGATTTGTGGAAGGTAATTCAATGTGTTATGGGTCTCACCGTAGCATGTGGAGATCCAGAGAAGAGTAATTTGCATTGGCGAATATTTTTTGGCATGTTGATTGTCTATATGGACATGTTATGTTGTGGGTAACGTTTCAATGTTTTCAGATTGATGGATTGAATTTCAGAAGATGTGTTTTAGTCCCCTCTTTCTCCTGGAGTGGATCAACATGTGTGTTTTTGGTCCGAATGGTTTATTTCTACTTTTGGTTGGCTTGGTTCAAACCTTGAAGATCTATCTTGTATATAAAGAATGTATGTGATTGAGTTGTGTGAAAGGTAAGACAAAGTATGTGATGTGGATATAGACAACAAAATTCAATGAAGAACATGGAGGAAGAGTTGTGTTTGAATTATATACAAGTTATTTGAGACTATTGCAAAAACATGAGACGATGTGTTGATAGATGAGATCTAAATTGTGTGTGTTGATGTTGGTTGCTTGATGTTGAGTTCAAGGTCAGCTTCATGATTAGGAGATCCTTCTTTTCAAATCAATTTGTTGTATCTTGCCCTATTGTAGTTAGCATCAAATTTGCAAGTCATTTTTGTATCTTGCCCCAAGAGCAGTTAGTCTTGGTTAGCAAGTCCGAAGTAGTGAGCTCTTTCATTGTAATTATCTAATATACATAGTGTATATTTTGTGAGCAGGTGCACACCGTAGTTGATGTGTTGATTATGTGTTGTTGTTTAATTGATTGTGTTGTGAGTTACTGCATTAATTTTTATTTAGACTGATTCACCCCCCCCCTCACAATCCTACCTTGGGTTCAACAGTAATATCTATAATTACGAGAGCTATACAAATAAGTGTGTGTAAATGTAGAATGCATAATCATGTAATATATGATATATTTATATTTGTGTATGCACATGCACGTATATCCATTAAAATTATAACCATGTATAATATGGATCATTCAAAAAATCCCTTGTAAATATATATTCATGTGATAACTATTCTATAAATCGTGTTACTAATATTAATAAGTTTGGTTGATTAAGAGAGGGGAGTTCAAAAGTTACAGGATGCGCATGTTGTTAAATAAATAGGATTATAATTATGTTTCACATCTCATGTGTTGTCCAACTCCTTGTTTATTGGATGGAGGAAGTCCTATTGATTGAATCTTCTAGATGGAAATAATACTAATAATGTAGTGTCATAAAAATTGCACCCCTTGCAATTTGACTACATTTTAGGCCCTTTACCTTGGTGATATCATCTCCCACATTTGATTGGGGCCCATCTATACCTCCACCATGGAACTAGGCCTCATTTCCACACTTTGTAACCTGTTTAGACCCTATTTCAAGCCCCAAAAAAGGGTAGGAATATGGTGTGGCGCCTTGGTCCTCCTTAGGATAGGGGTGCCACACCCTTGTCCTCCCTCTTTGTATGGCCCCAAAATAGGTCCATCTAACCCTTGACCCTATTTTTCTCTTCAGGATTCAATCTCCCCTATGTCGGCCTTTGGTGAGATGAATTAATTATCTGAGGCATGTATAAAAGGGAATTAGTCTTCTCATTTGCAGATACAAGGAATTCAGGTGGAAGGTCTTCATTATCGTCATCAAGCATTCAAGTTTTCAAGCATTCATCAAGTCTTATTTCTTCATGTGTCTTCTTCATTCATCCAGTGGAGCAACATTATAGCATTCATTTGCAAGCATGTGTGTGTGTTAGAGTTTTGTCATGTTACATTCCATTTCATGAAATACTTGTGATTACATTCAAGAAGCAAAGCAATCATCATCAACAAATTGCAGATCTACAAGGTATACATTTCCATTATTTACATTTAAGCATTTGCAATTACTTTCTTTCAAGGTTGATTCCTCAACCGGAGTTTGACTGAGGCAAACCCCTATCCACAACCCTTCTCCCCTTCTTTTATGTGTGTAGGTTGCAAGTGCGCAGCTGTATTTTCAAATTTTGGCTCCATTTACAGAGGCGGAAAAACCCTTTCGTTTCGTAGATTTTTCAAAGGACCATGTACACTTTCTCCACGGTCCCGACAAAATTTCTCCAAATTTCCAAGGCAGATCCGTATCAGTCTAATTAGCTCAGATCCGAAATTACAACGCGACCCTAAACTGGTAGCTCCTCATTTCACTCATTTTCTCTCTCTATTCCACATAGTCAACAAGTCAACTTTCCTATTTACAAAAGAGGGAAAAACACACTTCAAACCTTGCAATCCACTTGGAATTCACATCCTTGTCTCTCTTGGATTTGGATCTAGTGGAGGAGAGAGAAAGGAAGCTACTAGGATGATTTTCACTTGGAGGAACTTTGCATTCAAAAGAGGGGCTTGAATCCACTAGATCCAAATCCAAGGGAGGCAAGGATGTGAATTTCAAGTGGATTGCAAGGGTTGAAGTGTGTTTTGCCTTATTTTTTAAACAAGAAAGTTGACTTGTTGACTATGTGGAACAAAGAGAGAAAATGAGTGAAATGAGGAGCTACCAGTTC
This sequence comes from Cryptomeria japonica, assembly GCF_030272615.1. NCBI lineage: Eukaryota > Viridiplantae > Streptophyta > Pinopsida > Cupressales > Cupressaceae > Cryptomeria > Cryptomeria japonica. Next base: position 480,187,602 of record NC_081413.1, read on the forward strand.
GGGATCACGTTGTAACTTTGGATATGAGCTAATTAGATTGATAAGAATCTGCCCTGCAAATTTGGAGAAAATTCATCAAGACCGTGGTGAAAGTGTACATGGTCCTCCACAAAATCCGTGAAACAGAAAGGGTTTCTCCGTCTTTGCAAATGAAGCCCAAACCTACAACTACAGGTGCGCACCTACAACCTACACATAGAAAAGAGGGGGAGAAGGGTTGTGGATAGGGGTTTGCCTTAGTCAAACCCCGGTTGAGGAATCAACCTTGAAAGAAAGTAATTGCAAACGCTGAAATGTAAATAATGGAATTGTATACCTTGTAGATCTGCAATTTGTTGATGATGATTACTTTGCTTCTTGAATGTAATCATAAGTGTTGCATGAAATGGCATGTAACATGACAAAACCCTAACACACACACACATGCTTGCAAATGAATGTTGTAATATTACTCCAATGGATGAATGAAGAAGACTTGAATGCTTGAATGCTTGATGATGTATATTTTTGCCTATGCTTGCTTATGATCAACTTCGCTTGAATTTTGCTTATTATCCTTATCTTGCTCATGTATTGCCTCCCCTTCATATGAGGGAATTGAATCTCCTTTTATACATGCCTCAGGGACTAATTTTCAATCATTGAAGGCCGACAAAGAGGAAATGCAAACCCCGAAGTTGGATTATGTATAGGGGACCAGGGATACCCATCATAGGGCCACCCTAAGAGGTGAGGATAGGGGTGTCGCACCCCTGTTCTAGGGGGACAGGGGTGCCACGCCCTTGTCCTACCCTATTTTGGGGCCCAGACAGGGTCTAGAGGTAGGACTAAGCAAGGAAGAACCCAAGGGTAAAAGTGTAGAAAGGGGTCTCGGTCAGAGAGGAGGGTGTTGTCGCCAAGGTGAGGACTTCAAATGTGGTTAAAATTGCTAGGGTCATAATTTTATGACACTACATTTAGCCCCCACTTTAGCAGGAGTACGGATTATGCCATACTGTCAGTAAAGTAGAGGAAGAGAGAGATGAAGATGAGAGATAAAGAGCAATACCACAAGGAGTATAAGATGCCACTAATCTTGAGGAATAAAATCCCCCAATCCTAGGATCTTAATCACTTAAACATATGCAAGAGAACACAAAACAAAAAGGAATAAGATGCACAAAACAAAAATAAAGCGCAAAAGTCACATGACAAGACACAAGACAACAAACCAACTAGTTGAAGAGACCTCGATACTCAGATGTCTCAACAACTAATCAGGACACAAAGACCATTGCCATCACATAAACACGAGCGATCACATAAAAGAGCAAAGCTGACATCATCCATGAACCATCAATAGAAAAACTATGGGTTCATGAGAGGAAGGAGAGAGAGGAAGTGAATGCACACTTTGGTAATCCATGAGAAGAAAGGCGAACAAGAGAGAAACCATGGACATCTTTCCCCTAAAACTAGGTGATCCATGGAGAGGAGGACACATAAAACTAGCCCCCAGAGTCTGTCTGGGTGACCCATGTAAGGGAGGAGAGTGAGAACACTATTAGTTCTACTCAACCTCAAGCATGTGTGTGCAAGTGAGGTTCAAATCACCTCATAGGAGTCTATGCATGAGTACGCTACAACCTGTATAGAATGTATAGTGAAAGTATCAAGAAAGGAGTGACATCTCGCTCTAAGAGTCTATGCTCTTGTTCTGAGAATAATCACCCTGTATAAGAGAAAAGTGGCATCATCTCGCTCTAAGAGTATGTGCTTTGGTTCTGAGAATGACCCACTATACAAGAAAAGAAGAAGTGAAGACATATCACTCTAAGAGTATGTGCTCTGGTTCTGAGAATGACCCACTGTACTAGGAAAAAGTTGCGTCATCTCGCTCTAAGAGTTTGTGCTCTAGTTCCAAGAATGACCCACTAAACAAGAGAAAAGTTGCGACATCTTGCTCTAAGAGGCTTCCCTCTGGTTCCAATAATGTCCCACTATACAAAAAAAAATGATGACACCTTGCTCTAAGAGGTCACCCTCTGGTTCCAAGAATGTCCCATTGTACAATACACAAGAAAAGTATAGTACAAAGGAGTAGTGTGGGTGCCCCCCCCCCCCCCCCTTAAGACGTCAACATAGGTTAATGTTGATATCTTAAGGAAAGTATAACAAGGATACCTACCTTCATCACAAAGAAGATATCTGCTATGCAACAATGTCGTAAATCCAAGCAAGAGAAGGAATACTCTTCAAGCAAGGATAAGATATTTGAAAAGAGATATCTTGTTGTAAATGTAAAGGAGATCCTTAGAGGAGAAGAGATCTTTGTTCAAATTACATCTTCCTCCAAGAGGAGTTGTCTTAGACAAATATAACATCTTCTAGAACAAAGCAAAGGAGAGAACAAGAATTAAATCCTTCCTCCTATTGCTAGGTGAAAGAGATTCTTGATGAAGGATGACTCACTTTTATCCCCAATGGGGATGGGTGAATTTATTATAGATGTACATTACCAAGTGTGAAAGAGGTTGTAATAAAGGACTTACACCTCTTCTATAAGAGAGAATCCTTGAGCAAACAACCAACAATTTTGCACAAGGAATGACATCAAGTAATAAAACTCACACCATCCACACAATAGGGAAAAGTGGATCCTTAGAGAAAGAGAGAGGGAGAGAGATCATTGCCCCCCAAGTGTAGAGAAATGAGAAGAATTACACAACTACTAGAGAGAGATTACTCATAAGAGACGTACCGTTTCAAGCAAGGAATACATCCTAACCAAGGAAAAGACATGCGCTTGCATGAAGGATAACTCCATTCGAGAAAGGACATCAAGTTATGAACAACACAATATAAGAGGTAATTTATAAAGAGAGAGAAAGGAGAAGAAAAAGGTTCACAAAATTTCTCTAAGGAGAGATTGTTCATAATAGACATCCGGTTTCAAGCAAGGAAAAGATCCTAAGCACATAATAGACATGCGCTCACATGAAGGAGAAGTCCATGCAAGAAAGGACATCAAGTTTATGAATAATGTACTCCATAAAGAAAACAGTGAAACCTTAGAAAGAGGAAAAGGAATATTCTTGCCCCATAAGCATAGAGGCAAGAATAATTAGACCATTGCGTTGCTCACTAAGTATGATTGCACCTGAAATTGTACCACCACGAATGACAAGGAGCCCCCAATAGGTAGACTAACTATGTCACATAGTGAGGAGCAACATAATAGGAATTTGAATGTTATTTGAAATGATCATGATGAATATGCCATTTATTGTTAGATGTTATTTTTAACATGCTTGAATCAATAAAATGTTGTATTTGCATTTTCAAAGCTTGACACTCATTAGTAGAATGACCATGGATTTGATGATATTTACAAAAAGAAGAAATTTGAGAATGTTGTTTATGTTTTCTTCTTCGTTTAGGACAAAGAGGAGATATTAAGTTGGAATTTAGAAGATTGGTCAACACATTTTCTTGTTGTACTTCTAAATTAGAATGAGAACGTGTGGATTTATGATAATGGAGAAGAAGATGTTGACAAAGGAAAGTGTGATTTCTCATGACTTCGTCTCTCACATTCAAGCATTTTTCCATTGCTTCTATGTGTATGTTCAAAAGAGGGTTCACTCTTGGGGGAAATTTAATTGAAGTTTAAAGAGACCCACTCAATTTCAAGATTTGTGTTAGGAGAAAAATTTGGAATATGAAATTTAGGCATCTTAGAGTTTCTAGAAAAGGTAGGAGTGAAATCTAAGGAGGACCAATCATCCTCTAAGAGTTCTTCTTTAGGAACTTCTTTGGTAGGAGATGGCGTATTTGAGTGAATTGAAGAGAGGATTGTAGGAACTAAAAAAACATATGGTGCTTCACTTATGTTCTCATCAACTACCTCATTATTATATGTGTAAGGCACAACATGATAATCAGGAAGAATTTTTGGTTTCCTAGGAACATGAATGGAATTGATTTGATTTTGGTTAGGCTTTTGATTTATGGGAGAGAGAGCATTATGATGAGAAATAATATCATCCTCTTGTTCTAAGGTATCTCTATGTTCAAGACACTCATTAGGAAAAAGAATATCATATGTAATTAATGCTTCATCTTTAGAGGGAAGATTGTGAAAAGAAGGTATGGTATCACTAGGATAAGTGGCCATAATATCATCCCCTTGCGCCAAATAATCCTTATGAGGGAGGTACTTTTTAGGAGAAGAAGGAACACAATTCTCCAAAGATTCATCTTTAGGAGGGAGATCTTTGAAAGAAATATCCATATTCCCTTTTGGCACCAATGTGCCCTCACTAATGAGAACAACTTTGGGAGACGGTAAATCATAGGTATGAATGAAAGGGAGAACTAAACTATCATCATATGCATGGAAGGGAACATCGTGATCATCTTTAATGTAACTTGAGATTGAATTAGCAAAATAAGATAAGAACTCCATATGCACTTATGATCAAACAAGAAACTCATATGTCATTTAATAATGTTCACCCCATACATGCATAGAAAATTGAATAAAGGAGGGAAAATGGAATTTGAATTGCAAATTTAAAATTTAAATTTTGAATAATGGGAACAAAGCTTACCAAAATTGAATAATGCAAAATTTAATAAAATGATGATTAAACAATTTGAACTTTGTTGGAGGGATAAAATGACACAATTTCCAAAAATAATTTTATAATAAATCAAAGGAAATTGGAATTTTAAAATTAGAGCCAAGGGGATACCACTTAATTTTAAAATTAAAAAATAGAATTTTTTAAAATCAAGGCAGATTATAATTAACCTCTTAATTTTAAATTTTTTCTTGAAATTGGAAATTTTGAATTTTGGAGGTATTTTCGAGTTTAGAGGGATTAAAAATTAACAAAATCAGCCAATCTTTTGGATTTAAGTTATTAAATACAGTCATAACATCTCTCGAAATTTCAAGAAAAAAATCAAGGATCGTGGCGAAAGTGCACACAATTTGACCAACTTTTTTTGAAATTTTCAGGGATGATAGGATTATGATATTATTGCGGAATTCAAAAAAATAGCTTATTTGAAGATGTCTAGATCGGTCAAATTTGCAGTCAAAGGTCGAAAATAGAAGGATCTTAAAAATTAGGGCTGTATGATTTAACCATTGAATTTTTAGAATAAAGAGGCAGATTTGAATTGCAATTTTGAGATAAAAATCAGATCGGAAACAAACAACTAAAAAGTTGCACTTCACAAGCTTAATTTGCTCAAAATGAAAAATTAGGGTTTTTACATAATTAACCTCTAAAATTGGCAAATAGATTAAACTTGGAAATGAAAATTTGAAATCCCAATTGTAATTAATTAGATCTAATTATGAGAAATCATAATTAATGTCTAAGACGTCGGGTTCACCAAAATTTTAAGTGGAAAAATTGAACCCTAGTGACTCCCCACCTAGGAGAGAGAAAGGAAGTCACTAGGATGATTTTTCAGTTGGGAGAACTTTACATTCAAAAGAGGGGCTTGAATCCACTAGATCGAAATCCAAGAGAGACAAGGATGTGAATTCCAAGTGGATTGCAAGGGTCGAAGTGTGTTTTGCCCTCTTTTGTAAATAGGAAAGTTGACTTGTTGACTATGTGGAAAAGAGAGAGAAAATGAGAGAAATGAGGAGCTACCAGTTTAGGGTTGCGCTCTAATTTCGGATCTAAGCTAATTAGACTGATATGGATTTGCCTTGAAAATTTGGAGAAAAGTTGTCAGGACTGTGGTGAAAGTGTACATGGTCCTCCGAAAAATCCACGAAATGAAAAGGGTTTTTCCACCTCTGTAAATGAAGCACAAATTTGAAAATACAACTGCACACCTGCAACCTACACATAGAAAAGAAGGGGAGAAGGGTGTTGGCATTATGTGAACCAATATGAGGACATGATGACATTGTATGTTGTCATTGATGTCAATGTGCTGAAGAGGAGAGAATCGGTATATGTGAGAATTGATATGTTACCAAGAACCGATATATGTGAGAACCGGTATAACACTGTGAATCGACATTTGTGCCAAAGTGAAGCGGTGTGTTTGTTTAAGGTGAACTAGCATGTGGTTATGAGAACCGGCACATGGAAGCTTTGTATGACTATCGGTTGGTAGTCTCAACTTCAGGGTTTCCGGTTGAAGTGCCTCAAGCCTGTGTGACTCAATCGGTGACTTTGTGTGATGAGTTAGCATTGTAACGAAGAATAGATCGTGTTGCCATGTCAGTTTTGTGCGCGTGAAGGATCCTGCATGAAGGAGATTGTTCCTATCTACCTCGAAAATGTGCGAAGTCTGTAAATGGTGATAACGTGTGATGGGTTATCAGCTGCCATGAAATCGGTGGAAAACGAACGATGGAGAACGTCTTGAGATTGGTTCAAGACTATTGCATTTAATGCAATGTGCTCAATGGTCAGGATTGAACCATTTGAATTTCTTAACCTAACATGTTTAGGGTTTAGGGTTTATGCTACCAACCTATCTATTTCCTATAAGGTCAATGTTGTGTTTCTTTCTGAGGTTGTTGGCAAAAGTTGTGTGTGTGTATCCAAGAGAAGGGATATGTGATTCTTGCCAGACTAGAAGAGAGAAGTGATATCTACAGAGTGTAAGTGCAGATGGTGAAGAGGAGCTAAAGTAGATCTGCATTGGCATTGAGTGCTGTTACCAGCTCATTGTAATACCTATTGATCTCTAACCACTTCAACAGTTGGGAAATCCCTTAACAAGGTAGCTTTAACCGACTTACTGTAAATCCTTTAATAGGGTGACTCAAAACCATTGAGTTCTTGAAATCCTCTAACAAGGTAACCTTTAACAAGGTTTAACCCTTAACCGGGTATTCTATCCATCCCTTAACCGGGTGATCCCTAACAGGATCGGTTCCTAACAGAACCTGTTGTATCAGTCTTTAACCAGACAAGGCTCCTAACAGAGCAGACTTCTAAAGAGTTCAAAAACAACTTGTGGGTATTCATCCCCACCGTGGTTTTTCTCAGTTGGGTTTCCACATGAAAAATATGTGTGTCATGTGTGGTGTTATCCATGTGATGGTTTGAGTAATTTGTGTCTGAAGGTAAATCATGTTGATCTAGCTGTTTATATATCTTTTGATGATAGATTACCTGTTCATGCACTAGGGTGAAATGGAAATGAAGTATTAGATTGTATGAGAAGATAAGTGTCAACTGGTTTATGCTTGTCTCAGTTATTTTGGGCTTTGCCGGTTGTACTCTGTTTAAGACCGGAGTTATTATTTGTCTGCCTATGCACAATGTCTATTGACAAACTGGTTTAGGTTTGTGTTTTTGTCTATACTAATTCACCCCCCCCCTCTTAGTACTGGTTTGGTACTATCTGTTCATCATTGAGTTATCAAAGGGTTGTGGATAGCCCCAGTTGAGGAATCAACCTTGAATTGAAAGAAAGTAATTGCAAATGCTTAAATGTAAATAATGGAAATGTATACCTTGTAGATCTACAATTTGTTGATGATTATTGCTTTGCTTCTTGAATGTAATCGCAAGTGTTGCATGAAATGGCATGTAACATGACAAAACCCTAACACGCGCATGTTTACAAATGAATGATGTAATGTTTCTCTAATGGATGAATGAAGAAGACACATGAAGAAAGAATACTTGATGATGATGGTATGATGAAAGAATAAGGATCTGATCAACTACTGAGAGGGGGGGGGGGGGTGAATTAGTAGATAAAAAAACTGATAATAAAATTTCACCAATCTCAAAATCAAACTCTCAAAGTAAACTTAGAACTGACAAGTTAAACCACTAAACTATAAATGCAATATCACTATTAGAATAAACCAGTTGACTGTTACAACAGATTAACAGTAAACAACCTGAAACTCATAAACATCCAAATACTTTTACTGACATAAGTAAAACATCATTTCATATTGCTGTCGGTTATCATGACTTATCAAAGTGGATTAAGTAGTTAAGAAAATCAACCATAGAAAACATAACCACAAAAACATTCACCACTTGACACAATATTTTTAACGTGGAAACCCAGATGGGAAAAACCACGGTGAGATGAGACTCACAATATAACTATCTGAACTCTTTGGAAGTTTGCCCTATTAGGAGCCAATCCTATTAAATCTTTACAAAAAGTCATGTTAAGAACAAATCCTGTTAGGGACCACCCGGTTAAGGGATTGACTATAATGCCTTGTTAGAAGTAATACCCTATGAGGAGTAACCTCGGTAGAGGATTTTAAATCCAAGCTAATGGACCACCTGGTTAGAGGATTTAAATAACACCAAGCTTGTTAGAGCTTACCCAGTTAAGGGATTTCAAACTGTTGTAATTGTTAGAAAACAAAAGAGGTTTGCTAATCTGTTTGAATAGCACTACACTTGCTTGTTCAGATCCTTTTCATGCTTCTATCTTCCTTCACACAAACTACAGATACATCATCAGGTTTAGAAACCACAAACTCAACTGAAACTTTGCCAACTCTGAAACAAAACAACTCATCGACCTTATGATCAAATCAATAGGCCGGTAACACAACAGAAACCTAATTCTCTCATAGAGATTACAAACAAGTCGGTTCAAGTATGACCATTGGATTACATAACAATCTTTGCACATCATTCAAGAAATCCTCGACCACTCCTTGATCACTGCTTCATTGAACTCAGTAACTCATCACGCGCTTTGCATTACATGCAATATGCTTGCTCATTCCCTAGACAAAAACCGTTATCTCAACGCACCAAAAACACTTTGAAACTCTTCTCATACAATATGCATACGTGTCATAATCATTACCGCTCATCATCAGATCATAAACTAATACAACCAATTCAATCGGTTAGGGTTTATCAAATCAATAGGTAGGGTTTGTCGGTTCAACTCTCCAGTACTTAGCAATACCGGTTCACTCCACAAACTTACCTACCGGTTACAGTTTCCTTCACTAGCTCTTCCTACCGGTTACAAAACAACATTATAACAATATCATTACCGGTTAATTGACATCATTGATAACATAACTTTTCATTAATACAATCTACATGCAAATGTCAATAATCTCCCCCTTTGGCATTGATGGCAATACAAATATCAATACCATTGATTGCCGTGATTGTGAATAGGAATCCTGGTTTACATTTTACCATGTACTCTCCTTGTCATCAGCTTGTAGCTGGTTTTAGATCTTCTCTTTGTCAATCATATAATTCTTCTCCCACATAATCACATAGTTCTTCTCCCCCTTTGACAACAATGCCAAATTGAAAGTAAAACATGCAATGTAAAACTTCACTGTTCAACATCAACAACCTACAACTCGATGCTCCTCCTATGGAATAACTCCACTCCACATTAATCCTGATGTAAAATTCTACAAGTAGCTTCAGGACTGATGTACTCTACATCATGCTTAATTTACCTCATGAAGGGGCACAACCCCTAGCTAACTTCTAAGATACTCAAAAGTAGTCTTAGGCAAAGGTTTAGTAAAGATATTTGCAAGTTGCTTCTTGGTAGAAACATGCTCCAAGATCACATCTTTACTCTGCACTTTTTTCCTCAAGAAATGATACTTCACTTCAATATTCTTGGTTCGTGCGTGCAAAACGGGGTTCTTAGTAATATTTATGGCACTGGTATTGTCACATAAGATATTTATAGGTTCTATAAACTTCATCTTGAAACCTCTCATAATGTGTCTCATCTAGATAGCCTAGGTACAATTCATATAAGTTGCAACATACTTAGCTTCAACAGTAGACTATGATATACAACTCTGCTTCTTGCTACTCCATGAAACAAGTCTTCCTCCAAGAAAGAATGCTCCATCGATTGTGTTTTTCCTATCATCAACATTACCTGCCCAATCTGCATCTGTGTACACCTTCAATTCAAAGTTACCTTCATATGGATACCATAATCCATAGTTAATAGTGCCTTTCAAATATTTGAATATCCTCTTGGTTTCTATCAAATGTGTTTCCTTCGGATTCTTCTGAAATCTAGCAACTAGACCAACTGCATGAGCTATATTTGGTCTGTTGTGAACAACATAGTGCAATTTTCCAATCATTGACTTGTACTCCTTTTCATCAACAGATGTGGCCTCATCTTCCTTACACAACTTACAACCTGTAACCATTGGTGTCCCAACTGGTTTACAGTCACTCATACCAAATGTCTTTAATACCTCTTTCACATAGAGTGTGTGATGAAAATACCACTCTTCATTTGCTAAAATTTGCAAGCCTATGAATTTTTTTTATCTCTCCCACTAGAGACATTTCAAACTCACTTTTCATTTCATTTGCAAAGTCATTGCTCATGTCATCATTGCCTCCAAATATGATATCATCTACAAACACTTCACTAACCAGTATCTTATCTCCTTCATATTTGAGATATATGTTGCTATCTTCACTGGTTCTCTGAAAATCTATCTTCATTAGGTGTGAATGAAGCCTTTCATACCATGCTCTCGGTGCTTGCTTTAATCCATATAGTACTTTGAGAAACTTACATATCATATCTTTTTCATCAGTCAAAGCATAACCATCTGGTTACTCAATGTATACTTCCTCTTCCAGTATTCCATTTTAAAATGTTGACTTCCCATCCATCCGATATAATTTGAATCCCTTATGTGCTGCAAATGCAAGTAAAGTTCTGACACCTTCCATTCTAGCCACTAGTGTAAAAGTCTCACCATAATCTTCTCCTTCTTCTTGTGCATAACCTTTACAAACCCATCTAGCTTTGTTGCGAACTACTACACCATCTTCATTCAGCTTGTTCTTGAATATCCACTTAGTACCTATCACATTTTTATTTACTAGTTGAGGTACTAGGGTCCATGTATTATTCTTCTCAATTTGATCAAGCTCCTGCTCCATAGCTTTGACCCAATGATCATCTCCAAATGCTTCCTTAGCAGTTCTAGGCTCAATAGTGGAGATCATGCAAGAATTTTCTCTAATACTTCTTCAGGTTAGCACTCTAGTATCCTCATCTCCAATAATCTGGTCAGGATTCTGATTGAGTCTCACATACCTCAGAATAACATGATCATTATCTTCAAGTTCTTCTTCTTCATTATCATCTTCTTCTGAATCTACCTGTTTCGGTTGAACTAGTACAACAACATTTTCTTTACCGGTTTCAGGTTTCACAAGTTCTGGTTCCAAAAACAAAATGCAAGGATCTTCATCCTTTTTCTCCATACTAGTTTCCCTTGAGACTTTAGGACACTCATCCACTCGCACATCAAAACTCTCAATGATTCTCTGTGTCTGGTTGTTATAACATTTGTAGGTCTTACTCTTGGTGGAATAACCAAGAAATATACCTTCATCACTTTTAGCCTCAAACTTGCTAACATAATCACCTCTCTTAATAAAACATTTGCTGCCAAATATCTTGAAATAACTAACATTAGGTGATCTACCATACCAGTATCCATAAGGAGTCTTATCCTTACCTTTTTTTACCAAAATCTAGTTCATAGTGTAGACAGTTGTGTTGACAACTTCTCTCCAAATAGTTTTCCCTACACCTCCTTGTATCAACATCGTTCTAGCAGCTTCAACAACTGACCTGTTGTTCCTCTCTGCAATACCATTATGTTGTGGTGTCCTCGGTGCAGAAAGTTGTCGTTTGATACCATTTTCTTCACAATATCTAGTGAATTCCTTAGAAGTAAATTCACCACCTTGATCAGTCCTCAGACACTTTATCTTCTTACCACTCTCCTTTTCAGCTAAGGTCCTGAATGCCTTGAACTTACTAAATGCTTATGTTTTATCTTTCAAAAATGTGACCCACACCATTCTTGAGAAATCATCAGTGAAGATCATAAAATATATATCACCTTGAATACTTTTAGTCCTTATTGGTCCACAAAGGTCTATATGAACCAAATCTAACAGATGTTTCGCTGAAAAAGATTTGCTCTTGAAAGTTGAGGATGTCATCTTTCCCAACTGACATTCCTTACATAGAGCATTCACTGGTTTGTCCAACTGAGGCAAACCTCTCACTGTCTTGGACTTACTCACTTTAACAATGTTATCAAAATTTATATGACAAAATCTCTTATGCCAAAGCCAACTATCATCCACTTTAGCAATTAAATAGTTGTTGACTTTAGGATTCAGGTGAAACAAGTTACCTTTAGTCTGCTTGTCGGTTGCAATCAGTTCGCCTTTGCTCCCATAGATTTTGCACATACCATTCTTAAACTCCAATGGATATCCTCTGTCATTGAGTTGAGCAACACTCAAAATATTGTGTTTTAGACCTTCAACCCAGTAGACATCATCTGCACTGCTCTTTCCATTAAGAGAAATAGTTCCCTTACCTTTAACCATGCAAGGTGAGTCATTACCAAATCTTACAACTCTACCATCAAATTCCTTCAAAGAAAGAAATTTGCTCTGGTCACTAGTCATGTGATGTGAACAACCACTATCAATGATCCAATCATCAAAATTATCCATGTGAGAAACTAAAGCCTTCTGATCAGATGTTTCCTCTTTAATGGCTACAAACACAATGTCTTCGTTAGCATCACAATCAAATTCCTCATCAGTGATACCACCATCAACTGCAATAAGACAATCTCTTTTTCCTTTTCCCTTGTACTTCTTGAACTTATCTCACTTGTGTTCATCATCACCATTAGGACAGTTAGCTGTAATGTGTCCAATCTTGTTGCATGCAAAACATTTCAAAGGTAATTTACCTCTGTATTTACCGATTCCTCTGGGAAACCACTTGGCCAACAATGCTTCAAGCTCAACCAAACTGTCTTCATCATCAACTTCTCTATTGGATCTAGATTCATAACTGTGATTGACATCTCTACTTTTCCTCATAGATGGGTTAGAAACTGAAGCTCTAAATGCAAACTTAGATTTCTGAACACTACCATCATAAACATTTAATTAAAATGCAGTAAGCTTACCAATGATGGAGTCAAGGGTTACCTTAGTTTTGCCAATAGATTTTAGCTCCTGAATGGCTACAACTTGGATAGCGTAGACCGATAGCAAGGTTCTCAACACCTTACTAACCACAGTGGCATCTTCCACTTTACCACCTGCACTCTTGATCTCACCAACTATCTATTTTATCCTTTGACCATATTGTTGGATATTCTCACTTTCAACCATCCGCATGTCATCAAAATTTCCTCTTAGACTCTCTTGCTTGGAAATCTTCAGATGTTCATCACCGCTATAAATCTCTTCAAGTTTCTTCCATACCTCATATGCAGTCTCCAAACCATGGACATCAACATATTCTGCATCAGACAAAGAATTGATAATAGCCTCCAGTGCTTGATTGTTTTCTTGTTTCTCTTTCTTCTAATCATCAGTCATAATCCCACTAGGTGCAACATATTGAGTACCAACATGTTCCCAATATTGATTTCCTAAACTCTTAATACAAATTTTCATTCTATCACTCCATATTCTATAGTTCTATCTATTAAACTTTGAACCTTCCTTCTTCATCATGTTCTACAAGATCTTTACCTCAAGTTGTTAGGCTTAGACCTTAGAGGACCTGAGATGCTCTGATACCAATTGATGGTATGATGAAAGAATAAGGATCCGGTCAACTACTGAGAGGGGGGTGAATCAATAGATAAAAAAACAGATAATAAACTTTCACCAATCTCAGAATCAAACTCTCAAAGTAAACTTAGAACTAACAAGTTAAACCACTGAACTATAAATGCAATATCATTGTCAGAATAAAAACTCATAAACATCCAAATACTTTTACTGACATAGGTAAAACTTCATTTCATATTGCTTCCAGTTATCATGACTTATCAAAGTGGATTAAGTAGTTAAGAAAATCAACCATAGAAAACATAACCACAAAAACATTCACCACTTGACACAATATTTTTGACGTGGAAACCCAAATGGGAAAACCCATGGTGAGATGAGACTCGCAAGATAACTATCTGAACTCTTCAAAAGTTCACCATGTTAGGAGCCAATCTTGTTAAAGCTTTACAAAAAGTCTTGTTAAGAATAGATCCTGTCAGGGACCACCCGGTTAAGGGATTGACTATAATGTCTTGTTAGAAGCAATACCCTGTGAGGAGTAACCTTGATAGATGATTTGAAATCCAAGCTAATGGACCACCTGGTTAGAGGATTTAAATAACACCAAGCTTGTTAGAGCTTACCCGGTTAAGGAATTTCAAATTGTTGTAATTGTTAGAAAACAACATGGGTTTGCTGATCTGTTTGAATAGAACTACACTTGCTTGTTCAGATCCTTTTCATGCTCCTATCTTCCTTCACACAAACTGCAGATACATCATCTGGTTCGGCAACCACACACTCAACTGAAACTTTTCCAACTCTGAAACAAAACAACTCATCAACCTTATAAACAAATCAATAGGTCGGTAACACAACAAAAACCTAATTCTCTCATAGAGATTACAAACAAATCGATTCAAGTATGATCGTTGGATTACATAACAATCTATGCACATCATTCAAGAAAGCCTCGACCGCTCCTTGATCACTACTTCATCGAGCTCAATAACTCATCACGCACTTTGCATTACATGCAATATACTTGATCTCATTCCATAGACAAAAACCCTTATCTCAACGCCCCAAAAACACTTTGAAACTCTCCTCATACAATATGCATACATGTCATAATCATTACCGCTCATCATCATATCATAAACCAATACAACCAATTCAATCGGTTAGGGTTTATCAAATCAACAGGTAGGGTTTACCGGTTCAACTCTCCAATACTTAGCAATACCGGTTCACTCCACAAACTTACCTACCGATTACAGTTTCCTTCACTAGCTCTTCCTACCGGTTATAAAACAACATTATAACAATATCATTACCAGTTAATTGACATCAATGACAACATAACATTTCATTAATGCAGTCTTCATGCAAATGCCAACAGATGAATGCTTGAAGATTTGAATGCTTGATGACGATAATGAAGACCTTCCACCCGAATTCCTTGTATCTGCAAATGAGAAAACTAATTCCCTTTATTACATGCCTCGAAGAATTAATTCATCTCACCAAAGGCCAACATAGGGGAGATTGAATCCTGAAGAGAAAAATAGGGTCAAGGGTCAGATGGACCTATTTTGGGGCCACACAAAGAGGAAGACAAGGGCGTGGCGCCCCTATCCTAATGAGGACCAGGGAACCATGCCATGGTCCTGCCCTTTTTTGGGGCTTGCAACAGGGTCTAAACAAGTTACAAAGTGTGGAAATGAGGCCCAGTTCCATGGTGGAGGCATAAATGGTTCTTGATCAAGCATGGGAGATGATATCGCCAAGGTAAAGAGCCTAAAACATAGTCAAATTGCAATGGGTGCAATTTTATGACACTACAAATAATAATAATAATAGGAATAATAATAATAATAACTAAGGTTTTACTTAATATATAGAGGTGGACAACTGTGAGTATATTTTTATGTTGTTTATTTCTTTCTTTTTATAGATAAGTGCATTCAAAATGTTAAAGAAACATAAGAAAATTGAATTGTTTGACAATATGCCTAAAAGATATGTGGTCTCGTAGATTGCAATAATTACAAAATATGCAAAAAAAATGGTTTTTTTGAAAATACATTGGAAAATTTTGAGCAAACTCAATAGGTATGTGTAAAGCTAAATTTCACAATCTTTGTCTCTACCTTATCAACTTGTAATAGAATGGGAGCTTTAGAATAGGGTATGGACATCCATGAAAATATAGTGGAGAGTGGTTTTCTTTTTTAGATGTTGTAGTTACAAATGCCATAGTAGATATGAATTTCAAGTGTGAGAGAATACACAAGGCACATTAATTGTTTGATAAATTGATAAAAAGTTATCTCATGGAATGCAATTATTACAAGATGTGTATAAAATGGTGTTCTTGATGAGAGTATAAGAATTTTCAATAATATACACTAGAGAGATGTGGTCTCATGGAATGCAATGATTGTTGATACGTACAAAATGATTTTGTTAAAAAGGCCTTGGAAAATTTGACCAAATATGATTGGGAGGTATACAACTAGTCTTCATAATATTTTCCAACATCATCCAAGGCTATACAAAACTGGTCATTTAAAAAAAAGTATGGACATCCATCAAATCATACTATAAAGAGGATCTATGTCAAAACTAATAGATGTAAATGCCTTAGTACATATACAAAATGTATAAGCATACACAAGGCATGTGAGCTATAAAAAAATACAACAAAAGACCATGGTTTTGTGGAATATATTGATTATAGAATATCTATAAAATGGATCTATTGAAAATCCATTGAAAATTCTAGTATATGCATATGGGAAACATAAATCTAGATTCCATAAATTTTGCTACCATGCTCGCCACATATGCCAAAAATTATAATCAAAACTATATGCTTTTGTCCTATGCTATCAATGCAAGCACCTATGTAAAATGTGGAAGAATAAATAAGGAACATGAACTATCTGACATAATGTCTCAAAGAGATGTGATGTCATTAACTAGAATGATTGCGGTACAAGCATAAAATAGTTTTAATAAAAAAGGCCTTGGAATCTCATAATAAAATGCATTAGAAAGTCTAAGACCTAACTCCACAACCTTTATTACCATTCTCCTAGCATGTGCCAAAATGGGAGCTTTAAAACATAGTATATGAAATAAAGGTAAATGGGATCTCTACAACTAATCAATGCAACCTAAAGATCCCAAATCCTTTTATGTATCTGGAACATGAATAGGCCTAGTTGTTGCCCCCAAGGAAGAGCTAAGAACTTTCATTCTGTTTTTTGTTATCAAATAATGGGATAGTAAAGTGTGTGCAAGTGAACTAGGTTATCAATGGATAATGTACCAAATACAAAATTAATTATAGTAACAGTAAAGTAGATGTGAGATAGAGACACAAAGAGAAACCTAACACTAAAATCAGGAGTTGATTGTGTTGGATAGAATAATTGGTCACCCGTGTCTAAAGGTGATTGAGGTTTGAAAGATGGCCAAAAATGGAATCAAGAAGCTTTTCACACCTACGACTAAAAATTTAGGTCATATAATTGGCAAGGCAAGGGTGTTGGGAACCCTAATCTAAGGGTTTTTATCCATTCAAAGTCTTGTAATGTTTGTCATTGTTTTCTTTGCTTGTGTTTAACTTTCTTGTTGTTGGATTTGTGCTTGCACACACAAAAAATGAGGAAAAAGGGTTGATGTATAGTGGCTTACCTAAGTCAAACCCCATGTTAGTGTTACCACTTCCAAAATGGCGATGATGAGATAGGATGTGAGCCCTCACAAGGACAAAGGCTAAACATATGATAAATGATGAAATAAAAAGATCTTACTAGGTAGGTATGAAACCCTTTCAAGTAATCTCACACAAGGCTTGATGTGATGCTCATGAAGTCCTCCAACATGTTCTAGTGCATGCTTATAACATGAAATGACATAGCATACTTGATCATAATTGTTGTGGATATCATGAATAATTGTTCTTGAAACTTATCTATTGTGCTCCTTGAATGTGCTTGATTATTTGAATTGGATTGTAAAGATTTCTCCTTTGAAACTATTAAGTAGACTTTGAAATGAGAAAGGGAGTTGCATTGATATGTCTTAGAACATAATGTTATTGGGGGACATACCCTTATAACATTTACATATTGTTTTAAGGTTATTAAACCTTATGTATTATATGATTTATTAAGTATATCTCATTTGAAATAATTATAATGTAATAACTACTAGATTATGTGAGGTAGTAAAATTAGGGCTTCACCACTTAGATTGATAAGGCCACTAACCTGACTTGGGACCAACATTACATTAAGGAGTGAATTGAATTTGATTGATCCAATCCTAAAATGACTAAATACAGATCAAATTAATCCTCCTTGATTGAATTGAAATTGAAATTGAATTAGCGTTGAACTGCAATGCTAGATCTAGAACAAACAATGAGAAGTTGATCCAAAATTTAATAGTAACAAAATGTACCAAATATCATGTAGAGCTATAAACTTAGATTTGAGAATGAAAAATAGATCAAAACCTATGATAGAAAGTTTGAGTTGAATTGTCAAGACCAAGGGGGCAGACCATCCTGGTCCTCTGAATATCGGAAGCAAATAAACTATTGATCAAGTTGAAAGCACCGAAATACTAAGGGGGGGGGGGGGGGGGGGTGAATCAGTATTCCTAGAGATTAAAACTTTTATTCTCAATTATAACCTTCCACTTAAATATCAAACAAACTTGACTAATATAAAACAATTAATGCAAATTAAACATGGAGAACACAACCACAAGATAAACACCAAAATTTATGTGTGGAAAACCCAAATGAGAAAAACCAAAGTGAGTGTTAACTCTCAGGAGAATATAACTACTTATATTTGTGTTTACAAAGAGAGTTGGCTCACTGCCAAATTACAAAAACGGCTCACTATCAAACTATGCACTGCAAATACAACAAAGAGATGGCTAACTGCTGGAATTCTCACTACAAGTAAAAAGGGTTGAACTGAAAGGGATAAAATCTCCAAATGCATGGGATCAGTTCTAAGGTTAAGCTCAAATTAAAAATCTCAAACTCTATAGCAGATCCGATTAGAGATCACTACACAATTTTCCTACAACAAGTCCAGTAAAGGACTACTGCACCACTGCATTTGTTGTTCACAACACATACATCACACACTACTATCTTTTCTATCAACTTTCGCACATCACACACCTTCACACACTTAGTCTTGTTCTTCTCTCTTTCCTTGCTTATACGACTACATATGTACATGTGTGTGTGTGTATACATATATATACCAGAGGGCACAAATACAAAAGTGTGTCGGCCTCCGCAAGACTTCTACATGCTTCCTTTACATACTCTGATTGTCAATGCATACACTGAGATTATCAAAATGGGGCAAGGTCATCTGAACCCAAGAATACCAACCCATTATCACAAAATCAAACTCATTGTCTCTAAAAAGTAGATTCCACACATACCAAGAAAATTGCAACACAAAACTTGAAGAGATACTTCTGACAATTACCAAAAGAGATAACATCAAGACACATAATTGATACTAGGATTAATGAGAACTCCAGGAAACCTCAAGACTCATCATCCAGAGTTGTCCATAACATGTTGCATAATGACTTCTGACCAAAACAACAACACCGAACTACACATACTAACTGCATACAATCGTCGCATATAACATTCACAAGATCCATAACATCCATACCAATATCCGGACCGCATACATTGTCTGGTCAAATCCGGATAGCTGGTTTGACATCAATGACAACATTATTAACACAAATCTAACAATCTCCAACAATCTCCCCCTTTGTCATTGATGGCAAAACATATTCAAAACATAACTGCACACAACTCCCCCTTACTTATGCAAATCCTCAAATTCATATTCCTTTCTCCCCCTTTTGACACCAAGGACAAAGGATGCCTTTAATGAAAAAGAAAAGAAAAGAAAGAAAGAAAAAAGATATATGCACCCAAAAATGTCAAAACTTAAATATCACACTAGAACTTTCAACTACTCTTCTTCAAAAATATAAACTTGTATTTTTCTTTCAGATCCGGAAGAAGAACTTCCCAAGAATGTGTAGCCAGTTTGATACTTATTGAAAGATTTTTGCACTCAACTAACAGATCGACGATTCGAAAAAATTATCCTGAGCAAATGGATTATGCACATACTTGACTGCATTCTCAAGAAATATTGAAAAATGCTCTATCTCAGCTTCAACAATCTCCTTAAATTTCCAAAACATGCTCACAAAGTCTTCTTTCCGCCTTTGCAACAATAAGAGCTCAGCTTGAAAAGAATTAATTCTTTTCCTTATCTCACTATCCTTATCACTCAGAAAATCAAAAGACTTGCCTATATTTGTCAATTCATCTTCAATAGCATCAATCTTACTTTTGTGCTTCACTGCAACTGTCGGCCAAGAGATACAATACCTATAGATTCTACTAGCACTGCAGATACAGTCTCTCAATTCCTCAATACATGTTGATAAGTTCTTTTGTGCACTAATACATTCATTCAACAAATTTTGCATTTCCAGATCCTTTTCCTGAACTGACTACTTAGACATTCTTTCTTTCAGAACCTCATTCAATGATTCTGGAAGCAGATTATTGATATCTTTAGGGCTCATGTTGTTTTAGATCAAATGCTTCATCAGAATGCTCTCAATTCTATCTCACTCGCATGAAGTCGGCCATTTCACACCAATCTTCTTGATTCCATCCATGTTGTCAACCAATTTTAGAAAATTAGACTCATCATCTAAATCTTCAGCTTCTTGCTCTACAACTTCTGAATCTCCTTTAGCTATAGGGGATTTTGGATCATCAATTACCACAACATATTATAACTTTCTTCTCTTTGGCTTTGAAATACTAACAGGAACAAACAATTTCCTTTTCTTCTTTCCAGAAGACGAATCTCCATAACCGAAAGAGAAAGATACAGAAATCGGACCAACACTCCACATGTCCACAAATGATTTGAAATAGACATTGTAAACTTCCTCTTTGTTAGCCAAACTGTTCAAATATCTAAATATATGTCTTACAATTGGAACACCAGACTCCTATTGGAGCTCAAAATTGCAGATTGTTAAACTCTAAGAGAATGCCAGGCTCTATGATTGAGTTAAGCAATCAATTTTGGCCAACTATTGGGGTAACCAATTTGGTTTTAATTCCCTTCACTTTAGGTACTGCAAGGCCTAGGCGGGTGTGCCTTCTAATTCAACAGATTTGATCTTCCTTTAATCTATCTCCTATATTTTCCTTAGAATGGCATGAACTTCTGGGATAAATTAATTTAACTTCTAACCCTACTTGTATTTCCTACTTGCATTGAACTAAAAAGTAAAATAAAGTAAACAGACATTTTGGATTATTGAATGCTAAATTTTGATCAGTGCCTTCTTCACTGATTGGGCTCAGAGTCAAGCGAATCTCTTTCCTTATATTCTCCTTGTTAGACAATTTTTAATTTCACACCTAGTATGAAATTGTCAACTACTTATTTCCTTATACTTGATGGTTAATTTATATTATGACAACTGATATGCATGCATTAAATCCTTCCTTGAAAGAAGCAAACACCAATAATCATCCAAGAGTAGAAATCTTCCTTGATCAATCCACACAATCCTTGATTTAGTAGACTGAAAATAATAAAACAACCATTGTGCATAGGAAAATACTTAAACAACCTTTGATTACTTGAATCAAAATAATAGATTGAACTCTAAAAGACATCCACCATAATCTTCACACAACTCAGATATGAAAGCTAGTTGATTGTATTACTTGCAGAGGTATATATGTATATATATATTTTTATTGCACAATAGAAGAAAAGGAAAATTTGTACATAAGTTTTTTAATAATATCTTACAATGTTTCTTCAATAATCTCCTATTGTTTCTTATATATACATTATAAATTTAGGCCCTTCACATTGTTCCGTGCAACTTCCCATTTGTTATTTGAATAAAATTATTTTTTGAAGATAGAAACATTTTCACCCAATGAATACTCTTTGTAAACCTTTTCACCTTCCTTAAGTGAAAACCTTTCACCTAGCTACTACATTTTTACTCATTAAAATCATTTATGAAAGTATCTTTACCCTCATAATCTTTATGAAAATCTTCTTTCCTTTTGGGTGAAAAAATGCCCTTGCCCGTAAAATGATATTCCAAACAAGCATCCAACATTTGGGAAAATAAAATTCCTACTCATCAGCACACTAAATCCATCTTCATTTTATTTAACCTAAGTGAATCCCCTTTTGCTCCTTCATTTTTTTTTGTAAAATTTCACCTTACACTTTTGGAATTAATCTGCATTAACTAGATTAATCGCTTTGCTATTTTATTAAATAGCTTCACCAATTTTAAACTTCCTTTTATCAATTTAATCTCAACGGAAACACATTTCGACACATATATTTTCCCTTTTTAAAATAACAACTTTTTATTCCTTTTGGCCTTTAAAGTTTTATTCCTCCTTTGATTTTGAACGATGTGCTCATATCAGTGTTAAAAACCACTGATTATTTCAATTCCATTGCTTACAATATGAGCATACACTTTTCTTTTTATTTAACATGAAATGCACTGTATCTTGTAATTATGTGATTTCATCTCCGAGAAGATATCTCTTCAAGGCATTCTGGAAAATGATTCATGCGTGCTAAGGCATCTGCTAGTCATTATGCTTTGATAGATGTCTATAACTGATTCACAAGCTCCTACTTTTTGTACGCATAAAAATGATGTTGGTAATAGTTATGGAGTTTGGCTTTGTATCTGTCGATTGCATTTATTGTTAGGTTTCAAAGTTTTCAAAGTTCATCATTGATTCGATCTGTGCAAAATCCACAATTGATATATTTTGTAGATCACATTTCGTTGAGGCATCACATGATTCACACCTCATATCTTGTGAATTGCATTTTGTTGAAAGTCTACTTAACCTCTATAAGTAATCGATTTCAACATATATTTTGGATTCACAACATGCCATGAGAAGATAAGGTTTTGAAGCATTTTATTAACAATCCATACATGCCATCTATATCGAGCTGAGAAATCATTGCACTCCAATATGGAATATCATCTCTTGGAAGTCCCCTTTTCGAGCAGTTTATACACCTATCCATGCCTTTTTCATTTTGCAGTTAGTGAGGAGGAGTTCAATAAAGGTTAGGCATCTGGCTTTATACTTGTTGTGCTTTTGCTCAAAATTTTTGGAGTTTCTTAAACAAATTTTGCGCATATCATGCATTTACTGCAAAACAATTTATGTGCCTTATTGTGACTTCCATATTTTGCATACGTATCAAAATTCATAAAAATTCTTTATGATTTAATGGGAACCCATACCCAACTCCAATGTTGCTATTTTATGCACGCAGAGAAGATGCCAACAATGGATGTGGAATTAGGTTTACACATGCTATTGATACTTAAAAAAACAACCTCTTCAATAGCTCCATTTTGAGCATATTTTGTAGTCATTGAATTCCATGAGACTACATTTCTATGAGGAATTGTGTCTACGGTTCTCATACCGTGTCTATGCTTTCATTGTTAGTGTAATGCCATAAAAATGGTTAGTCCGAGAATTAGTCAAATCAACATAAAACTAAACCATTAAAAAGCATTATCAAGAAAGATTAAGCATAGAAGCATATTAGAGATAAAAACAAATAAACATTAAGACTTCACTCATGATGCTCCCTACGCCATTAGCTCTCCCTTGTTCCTCTCCTCTCCAAGTTCCCAAATGAGTGTAGCTCTCAGTAGCTTTTTGCACTATTTTTGGATGTCTTATGGAGATTCAAGAGTATGAAGTAAATGCTCATGAAAATGCAAACATGAACAAGCTAAGAAATGAGATATTATGTTACTATCTAAGATTAAATTTAGACCAAAGTGAATTATGCTAAATACTCTCTAGATTTTCCTATAAGCTAGATGCATACAAGTTTTCAGGATCTGGATTATGAAGAAATGGGCTCTATTTATAGGAAAAATGAAACAATGGATGGTTGAGATTGAGTAATCTCAACAAGGGTCAGGATTGAATGATATTCAATCCATGTGAGCGCTTTCAACCCAATCCTAGGATGACAAGTATCAACATTAGAGGGGTTGAGAGGAGAGGGAAGAAGCATTAAATGCTTGACTTGACCTGAGGGTTAACTTGGGGGTTGGGGTTATGGTTGAGTTAGAGTTATCCATTGGATAAAGCTTTTATCCAAGGGGTAAACTCTTGTGCAAGGGTTAATGGGATAACCATGATCAAAGCAATAAATGCTTGAGGAGACACATGGGTTACATGAGGGTTGAGTTAGGGGTCAAAGTCTCTAACCATGGGTGCAAGTGGATTTAACCATAAATGGTCATGTAAGAGTCATTAATGGTTTGGAAGACTTTAGAGGTTAGCCATTTGAAGACTTCAAGCCTCAAATGCCTTTCAAAGACTTTGAGGGCTTTGAGAAGTGACTCCAAGTTGCTTAGGAATGTGACAATATTTAGGGGATGGATTAGGCTAATTAGGAAGGGGTTAGAAGAATCTAGAAGGGGATTAGGTTTACAAGTGGGTTTGGTGGGTGAGGGAAAATAGGATTTTTATTAAAATAAAATTCATTTATTTCAACAAAATAGGTGCAAGTTGCATTTTTAGGAGAATGCAAGTGGGGGGGATTTTAATGATTTAAATAAATGTTTTATTTAATTTTTTAAAAGAGGAAAGGGGATTAGATTGAATAAATAGGATTTATTCATTTAATTGATTTTTGAACTTGGTTTAATGAATTAATTAAAATAAATTGAATAATTTATTTAATTAATAGGAGAATGTTTGAAGATGAATTAATTAAATATTAATTTAATTGATGGCTAGTGGATTTTTAAATAAATAAATAGCAAATATTCATTTAATTAAACTAGACAGATTTATGTGACTACATTTGCCCTCTTTGAGACGGTACGGTTTATTGTGTCGTTTCAAAGAAAGAAAAATAGGTGTGAAGAAATATGCCCCATAAAATGTTAATTTAATGGGTGGTATGCCCCCTCGAGAGATGTGCCAATTTTTTTTAAAAATCGGGCGATCTCTCGAAAAAGAATGAAAATAGGCAGGGAGGTAGAAGAGAATAATATAGCAATATCAGTGAAAGAATAGAAGAAATCGAAGTGAATACAGAGAAACATCAAGTCAGTGAGTACCCTTAGGTGATGCAGTAGATATGGGGAAGATGTGGTGGTTGTGCTTTCGAGTGATGCTATATAATTGATCAAAATTGGTTGGACAATCAGGTACAATCGATTTAATTGCCCCGGTTGAGTCAAAGCATGACAGTTGATGTCAGTTTGTCGCTTGGACAGGATAAAGTCCGAGTAAGTGAATCAAAGTGACCTGATGTGACTTAAAAAATTGATGTAATTGCCTGATGAAGTCAAGGTATATGAAGAAAAACACTCGTTGAGACTTAGACAAGTGATGCAATTGTCTGTTGTGATTGTGTTTGATTGGTTGATCAATTGATAGTGTGTGCGGGTGATGGATGGTTGTGGTGAATCATAGCAGCCCCGTTGAGACTAGGTCATTATGATAAATGCCTAATGTAGTCTAGGATTACCATGATCAATTACCTATTGAGGCCCAAAGATACTTGATCAAAGTATCTGTTGATAGTCTAGGTGTGTGGGAGTCGATGTACCTGTGCAGATATAGTAACTTGCTTGATTGGGTTGATGGGAAATGATGTAGGGTATGTGATGCTGATTATCAAGATGGGGAGGGTGAGGGGGGTTCGATGTTAGATAGAAGAAATGGAGGACCTATGATGCATTCCTATGGAAGAAGAGAACAATAGAGTATCCATTGTCATTACTATGTATGAATGATATGCAACTATTTATGAATGTATGGATGGATGGAATGCAATGAAATGCAATATATACAGATGAGACGGAATGACAATCCATAATGCTTTATTTTCATCATTGAGCTTTAAAATGTTGTAAGAAAATACAAGCAACTTGACATAATGATTCAAGATGACCTGAGTATTCCTTTCATGGATTTTGATATAGCAAGTTAATACAAGCAACTTGATATAATGGATCAAGTTGACTTGAGGATTGCTTGCAGAACAGACAAGGATTATCTCCTTTCATGCATGACTTGGAACGTCCTCCTTGATCTTTTGCCGATCATATCCTAAGACAAGTTCATACCATAGTAAGAGATAAACCATTATTGGGTTTGGCTAAGGTAGTAGGAATCAAAGATGGAACATTTGTACCTACAAGCAAACAACATATATAAAGAATAAAGAATATGGACCCTCGATAATGGTTCATGTTCATATGGTCAAGGTATACGTTGTAGTTAGCAAGCCGTAGTGATATATGATTGTATTTTGCATAAGATCATGTAACTTAGTGAACTTCCCATGTAGACACCATTAGGACATGCCCCAATACTTCATCGAAATAATTTGCAGAAGATACACAAACAATGTTGTAGGAACCTGATATAAATAACCCACAAATCAACCAAATATTTGATAGCTTAAACAGAATTTTCTTGTCAAAGAAAAATGTCATCTTGTCTTTGTTTCTTGGTAAGGAAGGATGTATCCTTGTTTAGACAGTTTGTGTGTTTGATGTTGATTGTTGATTTTGATGTGATAAGAGGTCATCGTTGGAGTATTTCACAATGTTTGTTTAGTATCTGCTCGGATAAGTATGTACAATGTGTTGCCATGTTTTTGTTTGATTTTCGATGTTTTCCGATGTTTTTGGATTTTGTGATTTTTGAATGTTTTTTGGATTTTGTGAGATATTTTCCAATGTTTTTGGTATTTTGTGAGATAGTTTTTCCAATGTTTTGGATTTTGTGAGATATTTTTTAATGTTTTTGGTATTTTGTGAGATATTTTTGAATGTTTTTGGTATTTTGTGAGATAGTTTTGGAATGAAGAACGCAGTGAATCACAAAACATTGTACAATCCACTTCCATCAATAGGTTAAGGGCATTGCCCCTAGTTTAGACATGACTATGAAAAAACGGGATGCAAGATGCATGAAGTACATAACAAGCCATGGTTTGGGCGGATGGATGTGTGAATGAAATAAATGTGATCGCAACAAGCTTGAAAGACAATGGAGCCATAGCCTTTATGAGTGGCACCTGTTTGCCAGGTTTTCACCATCGTACTAACCTAAGGTGCCACCAGAGTGGTTGTTCATCGTTTGGATGCATGATTTTTCTTTACTATTTTGATGTTTTTGTATTTTCTTTAGGTCATTTATCTGAATGTTTTTGGCTTTTTTCTGATATGTATGGGAGCCTGATGCTTTGTGTAGCTTATGTATAAAACCGTTTGAGGTGCATGCTGTTGATCGGATCTACTAGCGGTTCTCCTTCTGAAGTAGCCAACTGATATGCCCCAGACCCAAATACAATAGTGACAACATATGGACCCAACCAATTTGATTCAAACTTTCCCTGATGTTCGCGGTTTGGTTGGTTATGAGGATTCTCTCGAAGAACAAGATCACCTACCTCAAATGTAAGAGGTCTAATGCAGTGATTGTAGCTTCTGCTCATGCGTTGCAGATAGGCCTTGAGGTGATTGTATGCAGCTTGTCATTTCTCATCAAGTAGCTCTAAGTCTTGGAGATGGGATACTTTGTATGCTTCATCATCGATGAGATTGTGCAAGGAAACCTGTAGAGATGGTATCTCAACTTCAATAGTTAAGATAGCTTCTACGCCAGAGACTAGTGAGTAGGGAGTTGCTCCTGTAGGGGTTTGAATGCTAGTTCGATATGTCCATAGTGTTGGATTCAATTGGATGTGTCAATCACAACTGACATCATTGACTGTCTTCTTGAGGATTCTTAATATGTTTTTATTTGATGCTTCGACTTGACCATTGCCTTGTGGGTAATAGGGCATGGAAAAGTGGTGTTGGATGTGAAACTTCTCATAGAGGTCACAAACATCCTAATTTTTGAATGGAAGACCGTTATCTGTGATGATGGACATGGGTACACCATACTGGCAGATGATGTAATTAAGGATGAATGAGGTGATCTGCTTGCCGGTGACTTGGGTAAGTGGAACAACTTTGATCCACTTTGTGAAGTATTCAGTGGCAGTGATAATGAATTTGTAGCCTTTGGATGAAGATGGATGAATTTTACCCACAAGGTCAAGACCCCATTGACAAAAAGGCCATGGTGTTGTGATTGGTTGTAATTCCTATGCCGACGTATGTATCAGGTCTCCATGAACTTGACATTTCTTGCACTTTGTGACAAAGTTGTAGGAGTCTTTTTCCATAGATGGCCAATAGTATCCAGTGCATAGGAGTTTCTTGGCTAGTGATGGACCGCTTGCATGAGTTCCACAAATTCCTTCATGTACCTCTTCCAAGGCCTTTGTTATCTCATCCTGCTCCACACATCGAAGGAGAGTACCATCAAAACTGCATTGGTATAGGGTTTCAACAATAATGGTATATCAAGCGGTTTGGTGAATGAAGGTTTTATGTTGGTTATTTGATTGGTTAGGAGGAAGTGTGTGATCACGGAGATAGGTATAGAACTCACCGTACCATGGGGATTTGGAACCGACAAGGTGACATATCATCTCGGATTCAGGAATATCATAAGCAGGGATCCAAAGCTATTCTACCAAGAACTCGTAGCGTGTTGAATTATGTGGAAGATCTAGGAGAGATGCAATGGTAGCCATAGCGTCAGCAACGCGATTCTGATCTCTTGGTATCTGCTCAAAGGTGCTAGTAGTAAATGATGCCTTTAGGCTGTCCACCATTTATTTGTATGGCATAAGTTTGTCATCTTTAGTCTGATATTCATCAGTTGCTTGTCGAATGACTAGTTGGGAGTCACCATATACTTGTAATTCTTGTAACTTCCATTGTATGGCTAGCCTGAGTCTTATGATCAAGGCTTCATATTCAACTATGTTGTTTGTGCTTGGAAATGTGAGCCTGTATGACTTCGGGATGCTGTCACCTTGAGGTGTGATAAACAAAATGCCTACCCCCGAGCCATGCCTAGTGTATGAACCATCAAAGTATAATTTCCATGGTTGTGATGTTATGATCATGAATATCTCTTCATCTAGAAAATTGGAAATGAGAGGATGATCGCCTATGAGTGGTGCATCGGCCAACTGATATGCAATAACTTGTCCTTTGATAGCTTTATGGTCGACATACTCGATGTCAAATTCACTTAGAATCATCACCCATTTGGCCAAGCGGCCAGTCAATGTTGCTTTGCTGAGTAAGTATTTGAGTGGATCGATCTTTGCAATTAGATGCACTTTATGTGTTAATAGATAGTGTCTTAGTTTGGTGGCTGCCAAGAATATTTCTAGGCAAGCTCGCTCAATAGGTGTGTAATTGAGTTCATAGCCAGCCAATGTACGAGAGATGTCCCTTTTGCATTGTGTTGTGCCAATAGTACACCCAATGTTGTACTTGTTGTTGACATATAGAGTAATAGAGGTCTGCTCAGATCGGGTGGAATCAACAATGGTGTATTCATGAGATAGTCCTTAAGCATCTGGAATGCTTGTTGCCATCTGGTATCCCATTGAAAGTGGATGTTCTTGTGTAACAGGTGTGTAAAGGGGTGACACTTATCTGCCAGTTGTGCAATGAATCTTCATATAGATTGAAGTTGCCCTTGTAGTGTCCTTAGCTAGTTGATGTTCTTTGGTGGTGGCATGTCCATGATTGCCTTGACTTTTGCTAGGTCAACCTCAATACCTTTGCTTGAGACAATGTATCCTATAAGTTTCCCTGAGGTTACTCCGAAGACACATTTCTTTGGGTTGAGTCGAACATGATGTTGTTCTAGTCTGTCAAAGATTTTCTCTAATATGTCTAGATGACCCTCTCTTGTTAGTGATTTTCATAGTAAGTCATCAACATAATCTTCCATTATAGTATGCATCATGTCATGGAAGATGGTGGTCATTGCTTGTTGATAGGTCACTCCTGCATTCTTGAGACCAAAAGGCATTACATTCCAGCAGTATGTGCCCCATGGACATTTGAAGGTTGTCTTATGTTGATCCTCTGGTGTGATCTTTATCTGATTGTACCCTGAGAAGCCATCCATGAGTGAAAGCATGGCATGTCCTGCTGTTAGGTCCACTATGAGGTCAATGTTTGGTAGGGGGAAGTCATCCTTAGGACATGCCTTATTTAGATCTTTGAAGTCAATACAAATACAGATGGCTCCATTTGGTTTGTCGATAGGCACAATATTGGATATCCAATCTACATAATCAATGGGTCTAATAAAACCAACATCCAAGAGTTTCTTAAGTTCTGTTTTGACTAGTACTGCAATTTGAGGATGCATCTTGTTAAGTTTCTGCTTGATAGGTTTGGCTCCTTCTGCTACAGTGAGGTGATGCATGACTAAATCAGGATCAAGCCCAAGCATGTCTGCATATGACCATGCAAAGTTGATTTGACGCTTCTGGAAGAACTCTACAAATTTAGGTTGTTCCTCTGGAGTTAGAAGAGATGCCAGATGTATGTGGTGAGGTGTTTCAGGAGTCCCCACATTGTATTCTTTTGTTTCTTCGATGAGAATTGTTGATTGCTCATGTTGTGTACTAGAAGGGAGAATGTCAAACCTTTCATCCTCTAGTGCCTCAAAGAGGTTTTCACCATTGGATACACTCTTTCTTTTTACTTTTGTGGGATCAAACAATGCCACAGTGTGGTTTTCACTAGAAGATCCATGTTTTATTGTTATATTTTTGCAGCTAAAAGGTTTGGCATCCACCCCAAAGTATGTTGCGCTATTAAGTTCAATGGAAAATCTAGCTTTGTGATCCCCACTTGGTATGTTATCCCGTAGTTCCAAAAAGTCAATGATCGCCTCATTGTTTTGGAAAAGGTCAAGACATGGGGGATTAGGTTGGTTCCATTCGATGAGTTCTAGATGGATAATGGTCATTACCTCATCGATTAGGTTAAGTTCGTTAGACATGTCAGTGAGGGTTAAGATGTTGTGGTGAAGGTCATTGATGGTACTCTCCTTGTCAGAATCAGGCGTAGGATGTGACATAGGGTCTGTGGAAGATGTTTCCAGCTCAGGAACCCAAGAGGTCTTTATCTATGCTTCTCCATAAACAGGGATGTCTTTGCGAGGTGGAGGTAGTGATGTGTCTTCCTCATCTGAAGTATTAAGCTGGATGGAATCAAATTCCCATTCATGTGAGTTGGTCTCTGAGTCACTTTCTAGTATCCGATTACTATACCATACTGGGATGTCTTTTGAGTTAAATACTGCCGGTGTGATTGGCTGATGTACCATTGTAGATGAAATGATCGGTGTTGCAGGAAGGATTATGGGGATCAATGAATCCGATACGGGGAGTATTGATAGTGTTGAATCTACTGCTCCTGCTGGAACTACTGGTGTCATAGATATCGTCATGGGTTCTGATACAGTTGTTGCTGCTAATGGTATTATTGATGTTATTGCTGCTACCGGTGGGATCGCTAGTCTGATTGGTGGGATGATGGGTATTGTAGGTGGTTGTGCTGGGTTTTTTAGCCTCAATGGGGGAGTTATTATGGTGTTTGATGTTGCTTTTATAATCAAAGGTGACCTCTTTGTAATAGGCTGATATAGTGGTTGGCTAGATTTTCCTTTGAATCTGAGCTTAGGAAGGATCTCCTTTTGAAAGCCTAGTCCTATATTATCCTTGGGCTTTAATTCTGGCTGCAGTGGTTCATGTCTTCCTTGTTTGCAAGGTCCCAAAGCACTCTGACCATCATAAGCCATTCTTTGCATAATGAGAAGGCCTTTGCCATAATGATATGTGGGAAGCTTAGCTTGTGGAGTAGTGGTGGTGATGGGATCTTTATAGATCCATTTTGCTAAGTCCTCATCTCTTGTTTCTTCTTCTTGACTCTTTCCAAGGATGAAAGGCATCAAAGTACATGCTGGCTTGATCAGTGGTTGTTGAAGTAATTGTTGAGGTTTGCCATGTGTCTTAGGAGAAGTGGGCATTTGTCCAACACAAAAGAGTTGGCTTAAATTGTATTCCCTAGGACCTTCCTCTGCTATTTTCATCTTAAGCTTTTCTTGCTTGGGTATAGTGGTGTTTGAACTGGAAAGAGAGGCTGGACTTACATATGATGTGGAGGAGATGGCTTCTCTATTGTTAGGAACAGTAATCTCTGGTTGATGATTTATATTATGATAATATGCAAAGGGGTTTGCATCGCCCAGGATTGTGATCTCTACACCATTATGCGGGAACTTGACACAGTGATGGTAAGTGGATGGAACGGCTTGCATGGCATGTATCCAAGGTCTTCCCAACAACAAATTGTATGGCAGAGGAAGGTCCAGGACTTGGCAGATGATGTATTTTACCATAGGGCCCACTCGGAATGGTAGCACCACAGCTCCTTTGGATGAGCGTTAGACATCATCATAGGCTTTGATTGTGATCTTCTTGCGGTGATCCACTGATTCTATTGCATATCCCAAAGCTGTGACTAATTCTAGAGTACAGATATTCAAGCCTGCTCCATTGTTGATCAATACTCGCTTGATCCTATGTTGGTTGATAAACCCTTCAATATAAAGTGAAGCATTATGAGGTTGCTGGAAGGAGGAGTTGTCACTTTCTAAGAAAGTGAGACAAGGTGAGGATCTTAGATTTCCAACCATGCCTTTGAATTGATCTGTATTTAGGTTTGCAGAGACTGACACCTCTTGAAGAGCTTGATCCAAGATTGTTTTATGGGATGGAGATAGGCGCAATAGCTCTAAGATAGATATTAGTGCAGACATTTTGTCTAACTGTTCCACAAGGTTATACTGCTTGGGGATAGATGGGGTGCTTTGTGGAGCTTCTTTTATGGTAATCTTGCTACGACGTGTAACAACATTGCAAGTGGAGTTGGGATTTTTGATGGTTATAGTTGCAATCTGTTCACTAGCAGCGTATAGGTGATTCACAGTATAATTATATGCAGCTTGCGTATAATTGGTGGTATATGTGTTTCTCCCTGAAGTGGAAGGACCCCTTTGATCTTGTGATGGAAGTGGATTTTTAAACATGAGATGATCATTGTTTGTTGTTTTAGGGTCATGTCCTTCGATTTCAATTTCACCTCGGTCAATAAGATCTTTCAATCTATGACAATTGCTTGTCTTATGTCCTTTCCCTTGATGGAAATCACAATGCTTAGTATCCCTCCACCAGGAAGGTTTGACTTGAGGTTCATAATTTGATGTTTTGGGTAAGGTTACCAGATTTTGAGAAACCAGTTGACGTAATACTATTTCAATGGGTTCCCCTAAGGGAGTGTATGTTCGCTTTGGTTTTTGTTGATGTGGTCTGGGTTCATCTTGAGATGTGATGCAGCCTTGATTTGGAGGAGCAACTGTGTTAGTCTGAGGTGGGGGATTCTGTCCTGCAAATCGAACTACAGGTTGTGCACTTTTGATAGTTCTTGCATCCACAACTTTGTCATTGATGACATTTTTGTTTTTGTTCCAAAAGCTTGGTTTGTCACTATTGAATCGTGGGCGAGGGCCATCCTTTGGCTCATTATATATCTTGATAAGCCCTTTTTTGATGAGAGCTTGCTCACATTTTAAGCCTTTTGTGATCATGTCATTGAAAGAGTTTGTGTCTTTTACGTTGAGGTGAAATTCCATTTCGTCATTTAAGTTGGAAATAAATATTTCCACTAGCTCTTGTTCAGGTAATTGAAGAGAACATCTGCTAGACATTTGACGCCATCATTGCAGAAAGACTAAAAATAGCTCACCCAATTTTTGTTTAGTGTTACATAGATCAGCCATGGTGATATCACATTCAATGTTGTGTAAGTAATGTGCCAAGAATTTCTAGACTAACTCTTCAAATGTCCTAATGCCACCTGGTAATCAGGAAAACCATGATGTGGTTGTTCCTCCCAAGCTTTGGGGAAAAAGTCGCATTAGGTATGTATCCTCGTATGCCACTTTGAGGCAAGCTGAATGGAATTCTCTAACATGATCACGAGGATCTCCTTTTCCTCTATACTTTTTGAACTTGGGTGTTTCGAACCCTCGCGAAAAAGGTGGCATATGAAGATTCCTATCAAAGGGATAGGGATAAATGTCATTGACTGAGAATTGATTTGTTTTTACACCACTATGAATTTGTTGGGTGAGATTTTTGACTTGTTGCCACAACATGTCTATTTCACTTGGAGGAGGAGGAGGAGGAGGATTACCTTGATGAAAGTTGTATCTAATGTGCTCTCGACCTCTTTCATCCTCATTACAACTTTGACATTCCGATGCTTGTCTTAGTTGTGCAAGGTCAAAGTCAGAGGGGAGTTTGGCTCCTTCTTGAGCAAGTTTTAAAAAGTGAGCATCAACATTACTCTTGAGTATTTCATCAAAAATTCTGTTGAAGAGAGGGTTGTGTTGCACCCTTTCTATTGCCGCAAGAGTAGGAGTGCCTGGATTTTTATCATTTACATTTCCTCCAAGGGCTTCTTGGAACTCATTGAAATTTTATTCCTCTTCCTCTTCAATTTCTTGTTGTCTAGATCGTGATCTGGTATGAGCCATTTTGTTTATAAGTTTTTGTTGAAGTTGGGTGAAAATGATGATGAGTTGTTGATGGAATGAGAGATTTATGGTTGGTGTGGTGTGTTGCATATGGATCTCTAGCACTTAAAGGTAGATGTGACCAAAGTTTTCTTCTTGAATTGCTTGTTGTTTTGGATTCACAAATTTTGATGTGATAAGGTTTAGAGAGATCTGAGATGTGTTATAGACTCAACTACCTAGTAATGACAGGATTCACTCATAAACTAGTTTTAACCTGCATAGAAATGCCTCTTAGGATGAGTTTATCCTAGAGGTAGAGACACTCTAAAAAGTGATGTATTATGTTTGATTCAAGCAATATCGAAAATAGAACTTAGGACAAAAACCTCTTTAATGATTTGAGAGTTGGAATGGATTTGATGAGATATGGATATGATAATGGATGAAATGTTTAACTTCAATAAAAGCTTTGTGTCACATATGGGACAAATTCTTCCTCTTCTCTTTTGGGAGTTGGTGGTTCTTCCCGAGCTACGTTATATGTGATGCAAATGTCTAGAAAGAAGTCAAGATTGATCTTGCCTCCTTTGTTTCTGTGATAACTCAAAGCTCGATATTGTGTAAAAGCTCTGCAGTTTAATGACTCCTGATCAAAATCATTTGATTTCCCTTGAAGATAAAGATGCATGTGATGTATGTTGGGTGAATATTTTGTCACCAGCATACTAATGACAAAACATAAAATTCACACAACGCTATGCTAATAAATTAATCTCTCCTCTCATCAAGGGGAGGTTCCCTATGAAATTTCTCCTCTAATTAACAAGAAATTAAATTGGTGGGTTGGCGTTGGGCATATAACTCTTTTTTTTCAGAGTTTATGTATTCTCCCTTCACCTAGTTACAGTTTCTCTACCTCTTCAGATATTCAAAGAAAAGAACTATTAATCTAATAAACTACACTAAGTTACTTTTAAGCAGCACAAAGTCTCCTTTATGGTAACACTGATTCACATTGATCATTACAAATTAGACAAGTAGAAACTTAGCTTAAAGCTCCAAGTCTTTAAGTGTAAATTTCTAATCAATTAAACTACTAATAACCACAACAATACAAAGCTTACTACAAGTTAATTCCTTTATCAACAGATTTCTCAAGTATGCTAAGAGCACAAAGTCTATTGGCAAGATTTGAGAGCTCTTTAACCATGTAGCAATATCTTAAAGATCAAATACGTAAAGATAATATGTATTCAATGGACATAGGAACATTAAATAATATAAACAAATTTATTGATACAACACAAAGTTTGCAATCAACAAAACCATTTTTTTTATTTGTTTGATTGAATTCTCATCACAAAAGCTCAAAGTCTAAATTGAGATAAAAATCCAGTAGAGTTTTGCTAAGCATGAAAAAGATAAAAATATTTACAAAAAGGTCCTCCTTATATAGGAAAAGAAGTTGAGAAAAAGGTGGGCACAACTGACTTATTCAACCGCACAGTCCCATTTTACTACAACTAATACATAAAGAAAAAGTGCAGCTGCATAAAAATTTACAACATCTATTGGTGCAGCTGCATGAAGAAAGAGCACCAAAAGGGGGAACTTCATTCTTGATTCTCTTCTTTGTTGGATTTATGAAAACCTTCGAACTTGGTGAGGATAGCTTTGACCTCTGATTCATTTGGCATCAAGGTAGAACTTGTGATGATTTGAATGTGGGACATTACATCTTGGATCTTCACGTGCTTCTTCTTAACATCCTTTAGCATGGATACGAGTACTTCAAAGCTGACTTGAATTTCTAACAATTTATCAAATGTATCAAGTGAGAAGTCTTGTCCCGTGCATTGGTCCATCAAGGAAAGAAATTCTTGGGTGACGACTTCAGCAGTGACGAGATTTTGATCACCATCATACAAATAACAAGGGAGATCACCTACTTTAGCAAAAATAAGGTCAACCTCATCATCACCTTCTTTCTTTTCATGATCCAACTCTACAATCATTAATTTCATTGTCTCTTGTTTATGAGACAATAATGACAAGATCTTAATATACTTCTCCCTTGTGGGAATTACCTTGTTCTCAACCAGGACATCTATCCTGAAATCCTCCATTTTGCTCCAAAGGGTAGTGCTTTTCACCACTTCCTCAATTTCCTGGGATAAAGAGGTTTTGAGTCTTTGCATTCGACTCTGCATCACTTCATAATCAGACAATAGTTCCACCATTGAGCTCAGAAGATGAGAACCTTCTGACTTTAGCCGCGAGATCCATTCATCCGTTACTCGGCCCTTAGCTCCTACCTACTCAATCTTCTTGATAGCTTCAGTATCTATTGATGATCCTATACATTCAACCTCTTGAGAAGATTGTGTTATCTTTAAGAGGATGTTGGTCAACTACTCACACTTTTGCTTCAGGATATTTTTCTCATCCCTCTCCTGATCCAGTCTTCTTAACAAAGAATTAAGGGTTGTCTAAGAATCTAATTTCACACTTTCATGTGTCTCCACTCTGAGCTCCACAACTTGCATGGTATAATCTTCTAATCGTATGTTGCCTTTGTCCTTGTCTGATGATGGCACCATAACTTCAACGTATTTTCTTTTGGAAGCCGGGTCTACTACCACCCGAGATACTGTCTTTGGCTTCTTCGTTCCCTTAGGCTTTGGAGGAACCAAAAGTTCAAAGTCAAATTCATCAGGAGATATTACCTATTTTTTCCTCTTAGGGGCCACTACTTCCATCCAAGGGGGTAGTTCTGGATTGGATGATGGAGTAGTAGCTCCTTGCTGACTTGGGGTCGAAGATTCTGGAGTA
Source organism: Cryptomeria japonica (assembly GCF_030272615.1). Lineage (NCBI taxonomy): Eukaryota > Viridiplantae > Streptophyta > Pinopsida > Cupressales > Cupressaceae > Cryptomeria > Cryptomeria japonica. The sequence goes on from NC_081413.1 coordinate 480,224,697, forward strand.
GGTTGACTGGAACTTGGAGCAGTTGCAAGTGTAACTGATGGTGCTGATATTGAAGCATCTACTGGAACATTTGTTGCTGGTACCTCTTCAATTATTGGTGGAAGAGTTGAGGGTGCTGTGAGTGTAACTTCAACACTTACCAATGAAGGGATTGTTGTGACAGTGCTAGTAATGGCGGGTAAATCTACTGAAACCTGTTCTGCAAGTGCATCTTGCAAGGTTTCATTAAAATCCATCATGGTAGACTCAAAAGTAGATGAAGGGATATCATCTAAAGTAGAGAAGTTGGTTATTGTAAAAAATTGACCAGCGGTCTCTGATTGTGGCATGTCCATACTTAGATCTCCATCTTCATGAATATCTTCATCTTCTTGATCAGAATTAGAGTCAGAATCAATAGAGTGAACGACTACTTGTGAAGTGGTTGTCGTATCTACCTCAACTAAATGTGGTACTTCTTCTACCTATACTTCCTCTTGTTGAGGAATTTCACCTTCTTCGACCTCCTTACCCTTTCCAGCTTCACTGACAGGTGGTTGTTCTGGCTCCTTTGCCATTGCCACCTGTGATGCTGATGATGATTCGCCTTGCTTTGACCCTTTAACTATAAATTTGATTTTAGTCCCTTTACCTTTTGATTGTACCACAGGAGCTGAGGATAGTGCTTGTGAGTCTACCTTGTTCTTGGTTCTTGTTTCAGCTGTCATTGTCTTGCCTAATGGACCATCACTGTTGTCATCATCTCTTGAACTATTGGGAAACTGTTTCATCCTAAGATTCTTCTTTAGCAACCAAGCATTGGTGTTTTCTATGATGGGAGAGATCCTTTGAGTAATGGACTTGCTTTCCTTCTTTGACCATTGCACAAGTGGAAGTGGGGAATCATCAATCTTCTTCTCATAGTAAATAGGATCCACTATGTCATCTGTGTCTTCCATAGTCATTGGGATCTTAGCTAGATCCAGATTTTCAATTTGTTCTAGAGTAAGGCGGTTGAAGTCCATCCTCCTTATATCCTCCTCATTCTGACAATCTGCCCAAACATCTTCAAACCTATAGACATGAGTGTATGTCCTTTTGAGTTTGCTCTTTATACCCCAAAAATTAAAATCGGTTTGGGCCTTGAATCTTCTCATTGTATTCCATTGCATTTCCTCCTCCATATTTTTGGCTTTGGGATTAGTTAGCATGGAATACCTGCCAATTGACTCTGGGAATTTCAGCCCAGTCTTGTGTGCTTGTGATTGTTTCTCATGCACACTAATCAGTTGTCTGCACAACTCCATAAGAAGAATTTTGTCTGAAGGAAACCTTGGAAGAATGAAGGGCTTACCTGAGAAGCATCCAATCCGGATATAGGTGAATGTGGGAAATTGTAGGAATACACACCCAAAATGGGACACCCTACTGTAGGTGGCCTTTGATCTTCTTCTCTTATACAAGCCTTTATAAAAAATGCACTTCCAAACAAAAAATAAAGCATCATTAACCCTCCTATAATGATTACCTTGATTTTTGATAGTTAATTGATCATAGTATTTGCAAACAAGCACCATTCTTCTGTCACCCTTGGTTGACAAGCCTGGATATTGCCTCATAGAGGCAGCTGTGTAAACCAGGTATGAGGTCATATAAAACTTCAGTATTACCTTGACCTCTTTCAGTTGGGCGCAAAGTACATCACTGATTTATTCTCCCCAATCAATTCTTGCAGCTCCCTTTTTTATTATATTCATATAGTAAATCATCCAGCTTTGGAAATAATGAGAGTCTTTTAATCCTCTCACTCTGGATAACATGGTGACCATGTCATTATATTCCTCATTAAAATCACTCCTGTGGAAAGACTTAGGCCATCGTGAGGTGAGGGAAGATCTAGCAGTTGAGAGATAAACAATATTGATCACCTTTTTGCATTTATCCTCGTGTTTCTCGTAGTACTCTTGAGCACTCTCTTGAGAAATATCAACCACTTCTTCACCTGATGAGCCTTTGAAAACACCATTGAAGAATACACTATCTAGAGTCATTATGACCTTCTGATCATCATCTTTTACCTGCCTTGTGCTTGGATCAAAGTGATCAACCACTGCTAGTACAAATTCAGGATCGTGAGCCACAACTAGGAAAGATACATACTTATGCAGCTCAGATTTGATTAAACTGGTCAGGCGTGCAGGAGCCTTCTAAACTCGGTCAAGAAACTCTTGCATGTCAACATGCCCAATCTCAGTGTCCCTGATCTCCTTAATGTTTGAGTCCACTGAACTCTCAGGGTACATATTCAAGTACCTGTCGTACTTGTATTTCATCTTCTTTGATGATGCTTTACTCGGAGAAGGCTATCTTGAGGAAGACTCGGGCTTCTTTGACATTCATGCACAATGACTACATTCAACACTGATGATTAGCCATTCATTATTATCAAAAATCAATTTTTTCTCAAACGGATAAAAAAACGGGACTCAAAACAGGCCAAGGAGTAAAAACTGCTAAAACAACAGGTCGGAGAAAAAAGTCCGATCTGCTTCTAAAAACAAATTGCACATCAGGGTTTAAAGTCTGATGTGCAATTCCAGGGAATATTAATAGCACATCGGGGCTTAAACTCCAATGTGTAAATTTGGAAAAAGAACATGCACATCGGGCTTTAAAGTCTGATGTGGAGGTTCAGAAAAAATCAAAGGCACATCGGACTTTAAAGTCTGATGCACTTTTAACTGGGAAGGACAACTGGGTGACATGTCAGGTTTTAAAACCCGACATGCCACCCTATACCTCTCCGCATATCGGATTTTAAAGTCTGATATGCGAAGGTTAATAGGCCGCATATCGGACTTTAAAATACGATATGCGGAGAAAACAAATCTTCAGCTGCACACCGGACTTTAAAGTCCGGTATGCAGCTTAAGATAGGGGGCTTTGGAGGACAATCGGATTTTGAAGTCCGATTGTTCTCTGAAACAAAGGAGGCAATCGGACTTCAAAATCTGATTGACCTCTGGAGGGAGATCCGAAAACAATCAAGAAAAACAAAAAAAAAGAAAAAGAAAACGAAAACATGCAAACAATAAAAACCCGAAAACAAAACCTTGCCTCTTCCACTATGACGCTTGAAAAATCCGAAAATGGAGTTATCCGATCAAGCCACGAAGAAGAGAAATCCGAGTTGCAACGGAGGAAAACGAGGGGGCCCGTGAAGGAGAAAACAAATCACAATAAAAATTAAAACATGAAAAAATTAACTTAAAAAGCAATTTAAACAAACCCTAAAAAAAACAATTAATGCGCCATTAATTACAACCCACAGTTGCATGTCAGATTTTAAAGTCCGACATGCAAGCCAGGGACACTTGCACGTCAGAATTTAAAGTCTGACATGCAAGTGAGAACAAACTATATGCAGTTCGGACTTTAAAGTTTGAACTACAAACAAAGACAACCTGCAATTCAGGTTTTAAAACCCGATCTACAGTTTAAAACAAACCGCAGTTCGAGTTTCAAAACCCGAACTGCAGTCAAAAACCACACACAGTTAAGACTTTAAAGTCTGAACTATAGATAGCAACAAAACACAAATACACTTCGGACTTTAAAGTCCGAAGTGTGCTTATTAACAAAGAACCTTGCAGTTCGGACTTTAAAGTCCGAACTGTAGGGTAAACTGCAATCCTGGAAAAACAAGGAAAACAATAAAAATGAAAGACAAAGAGCGAAATGAACTAACCGACCGGGTCAATTAAGCTCTCCTAGAGACCATAAGGTATGAAACGGACTAGGTTCATAGGGTTGCCTCATGATTTTGGCCATGCTGAAATCGAGGGCAACAACTGGCTTTGACTGGGGAACAAGCTGCACCACTTGAAGCTTGTAGAATCCAGAACTCCAAGTGCCTGTATCCATTGGGTTATAGAGTCAGGCGATGAAAAGAAAAAGAAAAGACTACATATTTTACAAAAGGTAAAACTTCCTTTACATCGCTCTCTATTGAGTAAAGAGCTTCAAATGTTCTCCGCTATGAGGTAGGGAGAATGGGGTACCATCTGCATATGCAAGTAAGTAGCTATGCTCGCCACATACTTCATCAATAGTGAAGGGACCTCTCCACAAGGAATAAAACTTTCCATGCAAACCCTTTGGTTCCCTCCTCTTGTCCCATAACAAGACTTGATCACCAACTGAGAAGTCACAGGAAGTTGTTTTCCTGTCGAACAATGCCTTCACTTGGCTTTGGTGTGTAGTAATCCTATCCACCACTTCAGCCCTTGTTTCTTCCAGCTGAGAAAGAAACATGATTTGCTTATCCAATGAATCATGATATGTGTTGTCTTCAATGGCCTTAGTGAGCTTTAGTGCTGGAAGTTCCATAGTGATCGAAATCTTGGTATTCAACCCATACAAAAGTAGAAAAGGTGACATGCCAATTGCTCTTTTTGGAGTTATACGATCCGCCCATAGTGCATCATAAAGAGCTTTATGCCAAAACTGTTGTTTCTCATCAACAAGTTTCCTCATGATAGTGACCAGGTTCTTGTTGCTTGACTCAACCTGACCATTTCCTTGCAGATAATAGTCAGATGAGTGTGAAAGAGTAATACTATGATCAAAGCAAAAGTCAATTATCTCATAAGACGAAAAACATGAAGCATTATCAGCTACAATCTTATGAGGAACACCAAACCTTGAGATGATATTCTCCTTTAGAAACTGACAAACCACCACTAAGGTAGATTGCTTAGTTGGAATTGCTTTCACCCACTTGATGAAGTAATCCATTGCTGTGAGGATGTATATGTGACTTGCGCTTGATGTTGGATTGACAGGTCCAATGAAGTCCAATCCCCACTATTTGAAAGGCTCTTTAATTATTACTGGCTTTAGTGGAAGTGCAGCTAGTTTAGGCTTGCCAACAAATTGCTGACATTGCTCATACTTGCGAACCCAACTGTATGTATTGTTAAATAATGTTGGCCAGTAATACCTAGCATGCAAGATTTTGTGTGTAGTAACAGGGGCAAAAAAATGTCCTCCACAAGCAAGATCATGAAAAGATTGAAGTAATCTTACTTGTTGTTGTTTGTCCACGCAGCGTAGGAAATTGCCGTCCAGACCCTTCTTGTACAAACCATTATCCCATAGGACAAAATTCACTACTTTGAGCTTTAAGGTTCGCTTTTCTTTCCTTGGTAGATGTGCAGGACAATCTCCATATGTCAAGAGATACGCCAAGTCGGAATACAACTCGTCAATAGTACTAACGAATAGAACATGAGGAAGATCTTGATTAATACCTTCTTTTTCAAGTACCACTTCATCTATTGATTTATTGTCAGCTATCAACTGACATAGACCTTTCCCATGAACCAACTTAGTGGGCTTGATTTCCATATCGTATTCTTGAATCTTGGCAACCCAGATGCCCCTTTTAGTCCCAAACTCTTGTTGTATCAGAATAGACTTGACAACAACATTAGGAACAAGAGCAATGACATGTGAATTCATAATATAGAACCTGAAATGTTTAACTGCTTTCACCACGACAAAAGCCTGCTTCTCCATTTCTGAGTATTTCAACTCATGAGTTTTCAACAGATAACTCATGAACGCGATAGGTGATTCCACACCTTCACTATTTCTTTGCATTAATATAGCTGAACAAGTATGATTTGACGCATAGCTATACATAATGAACTCCTTAGAATAATCTGGGCACACTAAGACTGGAGCATTTGCCATGGCTTCTTTGCTCTAATGGAAAGCTTGCTTCCCTTCTGGAGTCCATTTGAAGAGAGAATTACCCTTCATCATATTTACTATATGACGAGTTTGTTTGGTGAAGTCGGGAATGAATCTTCGCAGGAAATTAACTTTTCCGAAGAAAGAATGAATGACAGTCTTACTGGTCTTCAAGGAAAGGTCACAAATTGCTTTTACCCTTTCCGCATCAATTTTAATACCTTCCTTTGAAACAATATGCCCGAGCAATTTACCTTCAGTGACCCCAAAAACAAACTTTTTGGGATTGAGAGAGATTCCATGCTGGCGGCATTTTTCCAAGACTTGTTGTAGATGAGAAAAATGATCTTGACATTCCTTAGAATAAATTGTCAAATCATCTAAATAGACAATAATGAACTTACCAAGAAAACTTCGGAAGGCCAAGTCCATTGCATGTTGGAAAGTTTCTCCCACATTTATTAATCCAAAAGACATCCTACGATATGCAAAGGTACCCCAAGGTGTAGTGAATGCGGTCTTATGTTGATCTTGCTCTAGCACTTCTACTTGATTATAACCTAAAAACCCATCCAACATGGACATCATTTTTGCTCCAGTAACAACTTGTAAGACATGGTCCATGATAGGTAAAGGATAATTATCTTTCAAGGATTCTTGATTCAAGTTTCAAAAATCTACACATATCTGAATTTCACCATTCTTCTTACGTACAGGTACAAAGTTAGCGATCCAAGAAGAATGGTGGATGGGGAAGATTATCCTTGCTTTCAACATCTTTTGTACTTCAGCAAAGATAGTGTCAAAGATTTTTGGGTTATATTGCCTTTCCTTCTATCGGAAAGGCATAATACCTGGTTTCAATGGAATGTCATGGCGGAGTTCTTTGGGACGAAAAGACTTTAGATCTTCATAGGAGTATGCTAAGACGTCAACATACTGCTACAATAATGCAACAAATTTCTGTCTTTCTCCTTGTGAGCAAAATTTTCCAATGTTGATCATTTTTGGATTGTACTCAGTCCCAATGTTTATTTGTTCATATTCCATTGACCCTATAGTTGATCTTTGGTGCTTCTTAACATAGCGATCATGCTTGTCAAAAAGCTTTTCTAGTGAAACTAGACCCTTGGGGATCTTGTTTCCTTTTAGTTGTAGAAATTTCTCTCTTGTTTCTACGTCAACACTTTCAATTGCATCCTTTGAAGGGCAGTGACTACCTTCAAAGTACAGATCATCAAAATTGTCAGAAGTCTGCAAAAAATTTATCACATGATGATCATCATTAAATACTTGCCAATGATCAGAGTTGTCAGGAACGCTTGGCCAGAAAACTAATTCAACAACATAAGTTGATCCTGAAAAATCTTTGTGAGGAATCAAAGATGTTGCTGATACTGCTAATGAGTCAGCCCTATCATTGAATTCACGGGAAACCACAAATATATCAAAAGCATCAAATGTTTCTATTAGATCCCAGACAAGATTGCGGTAATGCCATAGCCTTTCACTCCTTGTTTGATATATGTTTTTGACTTGATAGACTATCAAATCAACATCCCCTTGAGCATGCGAGTTCTTGATTCCCTTCTGCTAAGCAACATTCATTCCCAGAAGGAGAGACTTATACTCAGCGGTGTTTTTTGTGTTATTGAACTGCAATTTGAAGGAGAAAGGGAAAAGATTACCCTTGGGAGAGATCAAAACAATACCGACTCCTGATCCGGTGGAAGAAAAGCTACCGTCAAACTCCAGCGTCCAAACATCATCTGGACTACCAATGCTGACGGTATCAAAATCAAGAATTTCTTGTTGTGAAGTTGAATCTCCTTCTGATTCAATAACACTACTTTCACAACTACTTTCACAATCAACTGGGAAATAATTGAGTGAAATATCAACTTCACTCTCAGGAGTCATCTTTAGAGCATCATCAGCATGCATGAAATAATTACCCATGCCTGATGATTCAAAAAGAATTTGGGCCCGTTGATCGTCAGACTTGACAATGGTATATTTTGATTCTTTTTCTGGAAGTAACCTTTGGACAACTCCTTTAATTGGGATACGAGCCTTAGTCATATCCATGTTTAACTCACCCCCAACATCTCTGCAGAAATTTCTTCCCAACAATAGCCCATAGGAAACCGGTACGTCAGCTACCAGTACTGTCATCTTGATTTTCTTTTCTGGGAATGAAGCAAAGGCAAACTATACATCTTTGATTTGACCAATCAAAGGAACTTGTTTGTTATCCATAGAGAAACACCTTCCAAATGTTTTGGTCAAAGTTAAACCAAGGGAATTGGCAACTTTTGATGGCATAACATTATCAAATGCCCTAGAATCAATTATACAGTTGCTAAGCTTGTAACCATTTATTAACAAAGAGATGTAAAATGGTTCTATCTTCTCAATAGGAGAAGGGGAAGATACTATATTGTTTTGAAGCAAGTTTGATTTTGGAAGATTGCTAGGGGTAGTATCTTTTTCTTTAACAAATTTGACCAAATGGTCAAATTGATCGGGGTTAGATCTCAAAAATTCTACCTCAGACATTTGTATCTTAGTTTTCCTAGCATGATCTAGAATATCAAATGACTGAAAATAATTCATTAAAGACAAATTTGCGTTCTCATTTTGAGAACTTACAACATGAGGAACACTAGTCTTCGGTGCAGGTGTAGAAGAACTGACAGGTGCAAAAAAATTGACAGCAGTTGAAGGAGTACATACACCTTTATCTTTCGTGACATCCTTTGAGATAGAAGTGTCCCTTGGGGGATTTGGTATAGGAGTCCCACACTTAGCAACAGAAACTGGCAAACGTTGAGAATCCTTGATTTGAGCAGAATCATCATTTTTCACATTGGCAGGTGGCGGAGCCGCTTGTGTTTGTGAACAAGTGAATACTGCAAAGACATCTCCTTCGCGTGCATTTGACGCATCATCTTCTTGGTACTACATAAACCTGATGTTAGAGTCGCCAGCTAAATCTACATCACCTTCTTGATGCGAATTAGCATCTTCTTCACCAAAAGGAGGAAGATCATTTTGTTCAGCTTCATAGTATCCAGTAGCTGAATTTTGGGGGTGGTGCTTCCAATGCAAGCCTCTTTGGAGCAGGAGGTAATTTATTTTGATTATGCATAGCGTAATTAGAAGCATTGTTTGGGTAAGTCCTTCTTGGGACGTCTTGATAAGAAGTATTTCCTTGTGAGGAAATATGCTTCTTAAGCGCCAACAACTCATTTGCTTGCTTTTGTATCATAGGATGAGCAGAACAAGTTGAAGAAAGAGATGCATCAGCAGCTTGATTACTCCTAACCTTGTTAGGATCTCTCCTTATCTTGCCAGCAAGGATAAGATCATCTTCAACCGATATGGCCAGTTGTTGAGCTTAAGCCAAATCTATAGGATTATTCCTCCGCAAAAGGAAACTCACCTCTGGCAATTGGGAGTTGATGAAAAAACATTTCAAGTTTCCAGTAGTAGGTCTTGAAGCAGCTAGAATACGATTATGTAACTTGTCGAACTTGGCTACAAACTCACGCATGGGTTCCTGAGGCTCTTTCTTCAACTGAGTTAATTGTGCTAATAAAGCATGATCATCTTTAGCAGACTTGAATCTCGCCTCAAACAACGTTCTGAGAGATGCCCAATTTGTAATACAAGCATTGGGTAGATGATAGAACCAATAGGCAGTAGCTCCATGCAAAGTTTCAATGAACAATCTTACTGAAACATCTTCATGTTCAACCCCAAGAACTCCACAAGCGATGTAGAAGGCAACAATGTGTTCGTCTGGATGTTGAGGACTGTCCCCAAAAAATTTGGGTAGATTTTTTTGCGTACCTTTGGGTAATTCATGCAAAGGTGTGGTCAAGTTCAGAGGACCAAAAGAAGTACCCCAAGGACTAGCAACAGCCATCCTTAATGGATTATAAGGTGGTATTACAAAAATATTTGCTAATGGAACAACTGCAACTTGCAAACTTGATGCCTCGCTTGGTACGGGAGATCGCCGTGCAGATGGAGGAAAACTTCATGTCCGTTGCAAACAAGAAAACGTCCGTGGAGGTGTCACAAAGGGAAAATTGAATTGCTGCAATACTTAAAAGGTAGGATCAACAATTCCTGCTAATTGTTGCCCACGAGTGTAATGTCGATCAGCCAGATTATGATTTGAAGAAAAACAACAATGTGGAAATTACAATGAAAATGCACTACAACCCAAGAGACAAACTGGTCGCACGTCGTTCCCCATATGAGTCGCCAAAAAACTGTTGGGTGAATATTCTGTGTTGTATCAATAAATTTGTTTATATTATTTAATGTTCCTATGTCCATTCAATACATATTATCTTTACGTATTTGATCTTTAAGATATTGCTACATGGTTAAAGAGCTCTCAAATCTTGCCAATAGACTTTGTGCTCTTAGCATACTTGAGAAATCTGTTGATAAAGGAAGTAACTTGTAGTAAGCTTTGTATTGCTGTTGTTATTAGTAATTTAATTGATTAGAAATTTACATTTAAAGACTTGGAGCTTTAAGCTAAGTTTCTACTTGTTTAATTTGTAACGATCAGTGTGAATCAGTGTTACCATAAAGGAGAATTTGTGCTGCTTAAAAATAACTCTTAGTGTAGTTTATTAGATTAATAGTTCTTTTCTTTGAATATCTGAAGAGGTAGAGAAACTGTAACTAGGTGAAGGGAGAATACATAAACTTTGAAAAAAAAGAGTTATATGCCCAACGCCAACCCACCAATTTAATTTCTTGTTAATTAGAGGAGAAATTTCATAGGGAACCTCCCGTTGATGAGAGGAGAGATTAATTTCTTAGCATAGCGTTGTGTGAATTTTATGTTTTGTCATTAGTACGCTGGTGACAAAATATTCACCCAACAGTTTTTTTGTGAATATTCGCCAAAAAACTGTTGGGTGAATACTTTGTGTTGTATCAATAAATTTGTTTATATTATTTAATGTTCCTATGTCCATTGAATACATATTATCTTTACGTATTTGATCTTTAAGATATTGCTACATGGTTAAAGGGCTCTCAAATCTTGCCAATAGACTTTGTGCTCTTAGCATACTTGAGAAATCTCTTGATAAAGGAAGTAACTTGTAGTAAGCTTTGTATTGCTGCGGTTATTAGTAGATTAATTGATTAGAAATATACACTTAAAGACTTGGAGCTTTAAGCTAAGTTTCTACATGTTTAATTTGTAACGATCAGTGTGAATCAGTGTTACCATAAAGGAGACTTTGTGCTGCTTAAAATTAACTCTTAGTGTAGTTTATTAGATTAATAGTTCTTTTCTTTGAATATCTGAAGAGGTAGAGAAACTGTAACTAGGTGAAGGGAGAATACATAAACTCTGGAAAAAGAGAGTTATATGCCCAATGCCAACACACCAATTTAATTTCTTGTTAATTAGAGGAGAAATTTCATAGGTAACCTCCCCTTGATGAGAGGAGAGATTAATTTCTTAGCATAGCGTTGTGTGAATTTTATGTTTTGTCATTAGTACGCTGGTGACAAAATATTCACCCAACAGTTTTTTGTGAATATTCGCCAAAAAACTGTTGGGTGAATGTTTTGTGTTGTATCAATAAATTTGTTTATATTATTTAATGTTCCTATGTCCATTGAATACATATTATATTTACGTATTTGATCTTTAAGATATTGCTACATGGTTAAAGGGCTCTCAAATCTTGCCAATAGACTTTGTGCTCTTAGCATACTTGAGAAATCTCTTGACAAAGGAAGTAACTTGTAGTAAGCTTTGTATTGCTGCGGTTATTAGTAGTTTAATTGATTAGAAATATACACTTAAAGACTTGGAGCTTTAAGCTAAGTTTCTACTTGTTTAATTTGTAACGATCAGTGTGAATCAGTGTTACCATAAAGGAGACTTTGTGATGCTTAAAATTAACTCTTAGTGTAGTTTATTAGATTAATAGTTCTTTTCTTTGAATATCTGAAGAGGTAGAGAAACTGTAACTGGGTGAAGGGAGAATACATAAACTCTGAAAAAAGAGAGTTATATGCCCAATGCCAACACACCAATTTAATTTCTTGTTAATTAGAGGAGAAATTTCATAGGGAACCTCCCTTTGATGAGAGGAGAGATTAATTTCTTAGCATAGCGTTGTGTGAATTTTATGTTTTGTCATTAGTACGCTGGTGACAAAATATTCACCCAATAGTTTTTTGTGAATATTCGCCAAAAAACTGTTGGGTGAATATTTTGTGTTGTATCAATAAATTTGTTTATATTATTTAATGTTCCTATGTCCATTGTATACATATTATCTGAACGTATTTGATCTTTAAGATATTGCTACATGGTTAAAGAGCTCTCAAATCTTGCAAATAGACTTTGTGCTCTTAGCATACTTGAGAAATCTGCTGATAAAGGAAGTAACTTGTAGTAAGCTTTGTATTGTTGTGGTTATTAGTAGTTTAATTGATTAGAAATTTACACTTAAAGACTTGGAGCTTTAAGCTAAGTTTCTACTTGCTAAATTTGTAACGATCAGTGTGAATCAGTGTTACCATAAATGAGACTTTGTGCTGCTTAAAAGTAACTCTTAGTGTAGTTTATTAGATTAATAGTTCTTTTATTTGAATATATGAAGAGGTAGAGAAACTGTAACTAGGTGAAGGGAGAATACATAAACTCTGAAAAAAGAGAGTTATATGCCCAACGCCAACCCACCAATTTAATTTCTTCTTAATTAGAGGAACAATTTCATAGGGAACCTCCCCTTGATGAGAGGAAATATTAATTTCATAGCATAGCGTTGTGTGAGTTTTATGTTTTGTCATTAGTACGCTGGTGACAAAATATTCACGCAACAGTTTTTTGTGAATATTCGCGAAAAAACTGTTGGGTGAATATTTTGTGTTGTATCAATAAATTTGTTTATATTATTTAATGTTCCTATGTCCATTGAATACATATTATCTTTACGTATTTGATCTTGAAGATATTGCTACATGGTTAAAGAGCTCTCAAATCTTGCCAATAGACTTGGTGCTTTTAGCATACTTGAGAAATCTACTGATAAAGGAAGTAACTTGTAGTAAGCTTTGTATTGCTTACGACAAGTTATTAGTAGTTTAATTGATTAGAAATTTACACTTAAAGACTTGGAGCTTTAAGCTATGTTTCTACTTGTTTAATTTGTAACGATCAATGTGAATCAGTGTTACAATAAAGGAGACTTTGTGCTGCTTAAAAGTAACTCTTAGTGTAGTTTATTAGATTAATAGTTCTTTTCTTTGAATATCTGAAGAGGTAGAGAAACTGTAACTAGGTGAAGGGAGAATACATAAACTCTGAAAAAAGAGAGTTATATGCCCAACGCCAACTCACCAATTTAATTTCTTGTTAATTAGAGGAGAAATTTCATACGGAACCTCCCCTTGATGAGAGGAAAAATTAATTTCTTAGCATAGCATTGTGTGAATTTTATGTTTTGTCATTAGTACGTTGGTGACAAAATATTCACCCTACAGTTTTTTGTTAATATTCACTAAAAAACTGTTGGGTGAATATTTTGTGTTGTATAATTAAATTTGTTTATATTATTTAATGTTCCTATGTCCATTGTATAAATATTATCTTTACGTATTTGAACTTTAAGATATTGCTACATGGTTAAAGAGCTCTCAAATCTTGCCAATAGACTTTGTGCTCTTAGCATACTTGAGAAATCTGCTGATAAAGGAAGTAACCTATAGTAAGCTTTGTATTGCTGCGGTTATTAGTAGTTTAATTGATTAGAAATTTACACTTAAAGACTTGGAGCTTTAAGCTAAGTTTCTAGTTTTTTAATTTGTAACGATCAGTGTGAATCATTGTTACCATAAAGGAGACTTTGTGCTGCTTAAAAGTAACTCTTAGTTTAGTTTATTAGATTAATAGTTCTTTTCTTTGAATATCTGAAGAGGTAGAGAAATTGTAACTAGGTGAAGGGAGAACACATAAACTCTGAAAAAATAGAGTTATATGCCCAACGCCAACCCACCAATTTAATTTCTTGTTAATTAGAGGATAAATACCATAGGGAACCTCCCCTTGATGAGAGGAGAGATTAATTTCTTAGCATAGCGTTGTTTGAATTTTATGTGTTGTCATTAGTACGTTCGTGACAAAATATTCACCAAACAATTTTTTGTGAATATTCACCCAAAAGCTGTTGGGTGAATATTTTGTGTTGTATCAATAAATTTGTTTATATTATTTAATGTTCCTATGTCCATTGAATACATATTATCTTTACGTATTTGATTTTTAAGATATTGCTACATGGTTAAAAAGCTCTCAAATCTTGCCAATAGACTTTGTGCTCTTAGCATACTTGAAAAATCTGCTGATAAAGGAAGTAACTTGTAGTAAGCTTTGTATTGCTGTAGTTATTAGTAGTTCAATTGATTAAAAATTTACACTTAAAGACTTGGAGCTTTAAGCTAAGTTTCTACTTGTTTAATTTGTAATGATCAGTGTGAATCAGTGTTACCATAAAGGAGAATTTGTGTTGCTTAAAAGTAACTCTTCGTGTAGTTTATTAGATTAATAGTTCTTATCTTTGAATATCTTAAGAGGTAGAGAAACTGTAAATAGGTGAAGGGAGAACACATAAACTCTGAAGAAAGAGAGTTATATCCCCAACACCAACCCACCAATTTAATTTCTTGTTAATTAGAGGATAAATTTCATAGGGAACCTCGCCTTGATGAGAGGAGAGGTTAATTTCTTAGCATAGCATTGTGTGAATTTTATGTTTTGTCATTAGTACGTTGGTGAAAAAATATTCACCCAATAGTTTTTTGTGAATTTTTGGCAAAAAATTGTTGGGTGAATATTTTGTGTTGTATCAATAAATTTGTTTATATTATTTAATGTTCCTATGTCCATTGAATACATATTATCTTTACGTATTTGATCTTTAAGATATTGCTACATGGTTAAAGAGCTCTCAAATCTTGCCAATAGACTTTGTGCTGTTAGCATACTTGAGGAATTTGCTGATAAAGGAAGTAATTTGTAGTAAGCTTTGTATTGCTGCGGTTATTAGTAGTTCAATTGATTAGAAATTTGCACTTAACGACTTGGAGCTTTAAGCTAAGTTTCTACTTGTTAAATTTGTAATGATCAGTGTGAATCAGTGTTACCATAAAGGAGACTTTGAGCTACTTAAAAGTAAGTCTTAGTGTAGTTTATTAGATTAATAGTTCTTTTCTTTGAATATTTGAAAAGGTAGAGAAACTGTAACTAGGTGAAGGAAGAATATATAAACTCTGAAAAAAGAGAGTTATATGCCCAACGCCAACCCACCAATTTAATTTTTTGTTAATTAGAGGATAAATTTCATACGGAACCTCCCCTTGATGAGAGGAGAGATTAATTTCTTAGCATAGCATTGTGTGAATTTTATGTTTTGTCATTAGTACGTTGGTGACAAAATATTCACCTATCAGTTTTTTGTGAATATTCGCCAAAAAACTGTTGGGTGAATATTTTGTGTTGTATCAATAAATTTGTTTATATTATTTAATGTTCCTATGTCCATTGAATACATATTATCTTTACGTATTTGATCTTTAAGATATTGCTATAGGGTTAAAGAGCTCTCAAATCTTGCCAATAGACTTTGTGCTCATAGCATACTTGAGAAATCTACTGATAAAGGAAGTAACTTGTAGTAAGCTTTGTATTGCTGCGGTTATTAGTAGTTTAATAGATTAGAAATTTACACTTAAAGACTTGGAGCTTTAAGCTATGTTTCTACTTGTTTAATTTGTAACGATCAGTGTGAATCAGTGTTACCATAAAGGAGACTTTGTGCTGCTTAAAAGTAACTCTTAGTGTAGTTTATTAGATTAATAGTACTTTTTTTTGAATATCTGAAGAGGTAGATAAACTGTAACTAGGTGAAGGGAGAATACATAAACTCTGAAAAAAGAGAGTTATATGCCCAACGCCAACCCACCAATTTAATTTCTTGTTAATTAGAGGAGAAATTTCATAGGGAACCTCCCCTTGATGAGAGGAGAGATTAATTTCTTAGCATAGGGTTGTGTGAATTTTATGTTTTGTCATTAGTACGCTGGTGACAAAATATTCACCCAACAGTTTTTTGTGAATATTCCCCAAAAAACTGTTGGGTGAATATTTTGTGTTGTATCAATAAATTTGTTTATATTATTTAATGTTCCCGTGTCCGTTGAATACATATTATCTTTACATATTTGATCTTTAAGATATTGCTACATGGTTAAAGAGCTCTCAAATCTTGCCAATAGACTTTGTGCTCTTAGCAAACTTGAGGAGTTTGCTGATAAAGGAAGTAACTTGTAGTAGGCTTTGTATTCCTGTGGTTATTAGTAGTTAAATTGATTAGAAATTTACACTTAAAGACTTGGAGCTTTAAGCTAAGTTTCTACTTGTTTAATTTATAACGATCAGTGTGAATCAGTGTTACCATAAAGGAGACTTTGTGCTGCTTAAAAGTAACTATTAGTGTAGTTTATTAGATTAATAGTTCTCTTCTTTGAATATCTGAAGAGGTAGAGAAACTGTAACTAGGTGAAGGGAGAATACATAAACTCTGAAAAAAGAGAGTTATATGCCCAACGCTAACCCACCAATCTAATTTCTTGTTGATTAGAGGAGAAATTTCATAGGGAACCTCCCCTTGATGAGAGGAGAGATTAATTTCTTAGCTTAGCGTTTTGTGAATTTTAGGTTTTGTCATTAGTACGTTGGTGACAAAATATTCACCCAACAACTTTTTGTGAATATTCACAAAAAAACTGTTGGGTAAATATTTTGTGTTGTATCAATAAATTTGTTTATATTATTTAATGTTCCTATGTCAATTGAATACATATTATCTTTATGTATTTGATCTTTAAGATATTGCTACATGGTTAAAGAGCTCTCAAATCTTGCCAATAGACTTTGCGCTCTTAGCATACTTGAGAAATCTGCTGATAAAGGAAGTAACTTGTAGTAAGCTTTGTATTGCTGCGGTTATTAGTAGTTTAATTGATTAGAAATTTACACTTAAAGCCTTGGATCTTTAAGCTAAGTTTCTACTTGTTTAATTTGTAACGATCAGTGTGAATCAGTGTTACCATAAAGGAGACTTTGAGTTGCTTAAAAGTAACTCTTAGTGTAGTTTATTAGATTAATAGTTCTTTTCTTTGAATATCTGAAGAGGTAGAGAAATTGTAACTAGGTGAAGGGAGAACACATAAACTCTGAAAAAAGAGAGTTATATTCCCAACACCTACCCACCAATTTAATTTCTTGTTAATTAGAGGATAAATTTCATACGGAACCTCCCCTTGATGAGAGGAGAGATTAATTTCTTAGCACAGCGTTGTGTGAATTTTATGTTTTGTCATTAGTACGCTGGTGACAAAATATTCACCCAACAATTTTTTGTGAATATTCGCCAACAAATTGTTGGGTGAATATTTTGTGTTGTATCAATAAATTTGTTTATATTATTTAATGTTCCTATGTCCACTGAATACATAGTATCTTTACGCATTTGATCTTTAACATATTGCTACATGATTAAAGAGCTCTCAAATCTTGCCAAAAGACTTTGTGCTCTTAGCATACTTGAGAAATCTGCTGATAAAGGAAGTAACTTGTAGTAAGCTTTGTATTGCTGCGGTTATTAGTAGTTTAATTGATTAGAAATTTACACTTAAAGACTTGGAGCTTTAAGCGAAGTTTCTACTTGTTTAATTTGTAACGATAAGTGTGAATCAGTGTTACCATAAAGGAGACTTTGTGTTGCTAAAAAATAACTCTTAGTCTAGTTTATTAGATTAATAGTTCTTTTTTTTGAATATCTGAAGAGGTAGAGAAACTGTAACTAGGTGAAGGGAGAATACATAAACTCTGAAAAAAGAGAGTTATATGCCCAACGCCAACCCACCAATTTAATTTCTTGTTAATTAGAGGAGAAATTTAATAGGGAAACTCCCCTTGATGAGAGGAGAGATTAATTTCTTAGCATAGCGTTGTGTGAATTTTATGTTTTGTCATTAGTACGCTGGTGACAAAATATTCACCCAACAATTTTTTGTGAATATTCGCCAAAAAACTGTTGGGTGAATATTTTGTGTTGTATCAATAAATTTGTTTATATTATTTAATGTTCCTATGTTCATTGAATACATATTATCTTTATGTATTTGATCTTTAAGATATTGCTACATGGTTAAAGAGCTCTCAAATCTTGCCAATAGACTTTGTGCTCATAGCAAACTTGAGGAATCTACCGATAAAGGAAGTAACTTGTAGTAAGCTTTGTATTGTTGCGGTTATTACTAGTTTAATTGATTAAAAATTTACACTTAAAGACTTGGTGCTTTAAGCTAAGTTTCTATTTGTTTAATTTGTAACAATCACTGTGAATCGGTGTTACCATAAAGGAGACTTTGTGCTGCTTAAAAGTAACTCTTAGTGTAGTTTATTAGATTAATATTTCTTTTCTTTGAATATCTGAAGAGGTAGAGAAACTGTAACTAGGTGAAGGGAGAACACATAAACTCTGAAAAAAGAGAGTTATATGCCCAACGCCAACCCACCAATTTAATTTCTTGTTAATTAGAGGATAAATTTCATATGGAATCTCCCCTTGATGAGAGGATATATTAATTTCTTAGCATAGGATTGTGTGAATTTTATGTTTTGTCATTAGTACGCTGGTGACATAATATTCACCCTACAGTTTTTTGTGAATATTTGCCAAAAAACTGTTGGGTGAATATTTTGTGTTGTATCAATAAATTTGTTTATATTATTTAATGTTCCCATGTCCATTGAATACATATTATCTTTATGTATTTGATCTTTAAGATATTGCTACATGGTTAAAGAGCTCTCAAATCTTGCCAATAGACTTTGCGCTCTTAGCATACTTGAGAAATCTGTTGATAAAGGAAGTAACTTGTAGTAAGCTTTGTATTGTTGTGGTTATTAGTAGTTTAATTGATTAGAAATTTACACTTAAAGACCATGAGCTTTAAGCTAAGTTTCTACTTGTTTAATTTGTAACGATCAGTGTGAATCAGTGTTACCATAAAGGAGACTTTGAGCTGCTTAAAAGTAAGTCTTAGTGTAGTTTATTAGATTAATAGTTCTTTTCTTTGAATATCTGAAGGGGTAGAGAAACTGTAACTAGGTGAAGGGAGAACACATAAGCTCTGAAAAAAGAGAGTTATATGCCCAACGCCAACCCACCAATTTAATTTCTTGTTAATTAGAGGATAAATTTCATAGGGAACCTCCCCTTGATGAGAGGAGAGATTAATTTCTTAGGATAGCATTGTGTGAATTTTATGTTTTGTCATTAGTACGCTGGTGACAAAATATTCACCCAACAATTTTTTGTGAATATTCGCCAAAAAACTGTTGGGTGATTATTTTGTGTTGTATCAATAAATTTGTTTATATTATTTAATATTCCTATGTCCATTGAATACATATTATCTTTACGTATTTGATCTTTAAGATATTGCTACATGGTTAAAGAGCTCTAAAATCTTGCCAATAGACTTTGTGCTCTTAGCATACTTGAGAAATTTGCTGATAAAGAAAGTAACTTGTAGTAAGCTTTGTATTGCTGCAGTTATTAGTAGTTTAATTGATTAGAAATTTACACTTATAGACTTGGAGCTTTAAGCTAAGTTTCTACTTGTTTAATTTTTAACGATCAGTGTGAATCAGTGTTACCATAAAGGAGACCTTGTGTTGTTTAAAAGTAACTCTTAGTGTAGTTTATTAGATTAATAGTTCTTTTCTTTGAATATCTGAAGAGGTAGAGAAACTGTAACTAGGTGAAGGGAGAATACATAAACTCCGAAAAAAGAGAGTTATATGCCCAACGCCGACCCACCAATTTAATTTCTTGTTAATTAGAGGAGAAATTTCATAGGGAACCTCCCCTTGATGAGAGGAGAGATTAATTTCTTAGCGTAGCGTTGTGTGAATTTTATGTTTTGTCATTAGTATGCTGGTGACAAAATATTCACCCAACAATTTTTTGTGAATATTCGCCAACAAACTGTTGGGTGAATATTTTGTGTTGTATCAATAAATTTGTTTATATTATTTAATGTTCCTATGTCCATTGAATACATATTATCTTTACGTATTTGATTTTTAAGATATTGCTACATGGTTAAAGAGCTCTCAAATCTTGCCAATAGACTTTGTGCTCTTACCATACTTGAGAAATCTGCTGATCAAGGAAGTAACTTGTAGTAAACTTTGTATTGCTGCAGTTATTAGTAGTTTAATTGATTAGAAATTTACACTTAAAGACTTGGATCTTTAAGCTAAGTTTCTACTTGTTTAATTTGTAACGATCAGTGTGAATCAGTGTTACCATAAAGGAGACTTTGAGCTACTTAAAAGTAACTCTTAGTGTAGTTTATTAGATTAATAGTTCTTTTCTTTGAATATCTGAAGAGGTAGAGAAATTGTAACTAGGTGAAGGGAGAACACATTAACTCTAAAAAAAGGGAGTTATATGCCCAACGCCTACCCACCAATTTAATTTCTTGTTAATTAGAGGATAAATTTCATAGGGAACCTTCCCTTGATGAGAGGAGAGATTAATTTCTTAGCATAGCATTGTGTGAATTTTATGTTTTGTCATTAGTACGCTGGTGACAAAATATTCACCCAACAAATTTTTGTGAATATTCGCCAACAAACTGTTGGGTGAATATTTTGTGTTGTATCAATAAATTTGTTTACATTATTTAATGTTCCTATGTCCATTGAATACATATTATCTTTACGTATTTGATCTTTAAGATATTGCTACATGGTTAAAGAGCTCTCGAATCTTGCCAATAGACTTTGTGCTCTTACCATACTTGAGAAATCTACTGATAAAGGAAGTAACTTGTAGTAAGCTTTGTATTGTTGCGGTTATTACTAGTTTAATTGATTAGAAATTTTCAATTAAAGACTCGGAGCTTTAAGCTAAGTTTCTACTTGTTTAATTTGTAACGATCAGTGTGAATCAGTGTTACCATAAAGGAGACTTTGTGCTGCTTAAAATTAACTCTTAGTGTAGTTTATTAGATTAATAGTTCTTTTCTTTGAATATCTGAAGAGGTAGAGAAACTGTAACTAGGTGAAGGGAGAATACATAAACTCTGAAAAAAGAGAGTTATATGCCCAATGCCAACCCACCAATTTAATTTCTTGTTAATTAGAGGACAAATTTCATAGGGAACCTCCCCTTGATGAGAGGAGAGATTTATTTCTTAGCATAGCGTTGTGTGAATTTTATGTTTTGTCATTAGTACGTTGGTGACAAAATATTCACGCAACAGTTTTTTGTGAATATCCGCCGAAAAACTATTGGGTGAATATTTTGTGTTGTATCAATAAATTTGTTTATATTATTTAATGTTCCTATGTCCATTGAATACATATTATCTTTACGTATTTGATCTTTAAGATATTGCTACATGGTTAAGGAGCTCTCAAATCTTGCCAATAGACTTTGTGCTCTTAGCATACTTGAGAAATCTTTTGATAAAGGGAGTAACTTGTAGTAAGCTTTGTATTGCTGCGGTTTTAAGTAGTTTAATTGATTAGAAATTTGCACTTAAAGACTTGGAGCTTTAAGCTAAGTTTCTACTTGTTTAATTTGTAACGATCAGTGTGAATCAGTGTTACCATAAAGGAGACTTTGTGCTGCATAAAAGTAACTCTTAGTGTAGTTTATTAGATTAATAGTTCTTTTCTTTGAATATCTGAAAAGGTAGAGAAACTGTAACTAGGTGAAGGGAGAACACATAAACTCTGAAAAAAGAGAGTTATATGCCCAACGCCAACCCACCAATTTAATTTCTTGTTAATTAGAGGATAAATTTCATAGGGAACCTCCCCTTGATGAGATGATAGATTAATTACTTAGCATAGCATTGTGTGAATTTTATGTTTTGTCATTAATACGCTGGTGACAAAATATTCACCCTACAATTTTTTGTGAATATTCACCAAAAAACTGTTGGGTGAATATTTTGTGTTGTATCAATAATTTTTTTTATATTATTTAATGTTCCCATGTCCATTGAATACATATTATCTTTACGTATTTGATCTTTAAGATATTGCTACATAGTTAAAGAGCTCTCAAATCTTGCCAATAGACTTTGCACTCTTAGCATACTTGAGAAATCTACTGATAAAGGAAGTAACTTGTAGTAAGCTTTGTATTGCTACGGTTATTAGTAGTTTAATTGATTAGAAATTTACACTTAAGGACTTGGAGCTTTAAGCTAAGTTTCTACTTGTTTAATTTGTAACGATCAATGTGAATCAGTGTTACCATAAAGGAGACTTTGTGTTGCTTAAAAGTAACTCTTAGTGTAGTTTATTAGATTAATAGTTCTTTTCTTTGAATATCTGAAGAGGTAGAGAAACTGTAACTAGGTGAAGGGAGAATACATAAACTCTGAAAAAAGAGAGTTATATGCTTAACGCCAACCCACCAATTTAATTTCTTGTTAATTAGAGGAGAAATTTCATAGGGAACCTCCCGTTGATGAGAGGAGAGATTAATTTCTTAGCATAGCGTTGTGTGAATTTTATGTTTTGTCATTAGTACACTGGTGACAAAATATTCACCCAACAGTTTTTTGTGAATATTCGCCAAAAAGCTGTTGGGTGAATATTTTGTGTTGTATCAATAAATTTGTTTATATTATTTAATGCTCCTATGTCCATTGAATACATATTATCTTTACGTATTTGATCTTTAAGATATTGCTACATGGTTAAAGAGCTCTCAAATCTTGCCAATAGACTTTGTGCTCTTAGCATACTTGAGAAATCTGCTGATAAAGGAAGTAACTTGTAGTAAGCTTTGTATCGCTGCGGTTATTAGTAGTTTAATTGATTAGAAATTTACACTTAAAGACTTGGAGCTTTAAGCTAAGTTTCTACTTGTTAAAGTTGTAACGATCAGTGTGAATCAGTGTTACCATAAACCATAAAGGAGACTTTGTGCTGCTTAAAAGTAACTCTTAGTGTAGTTTATTAGATTAATAGTTCTGTTCTTTGAATATCTGAAGAGGTAGAGAAACTGTAACTAGGTGAAGGGAGAATACATAAACTCTGAAAAAAGAGAGTTATATGCCCAACGCCAACCCACCAATTTAATTTCTTGTTAATTAGAGGAGAAGTTTCATAGGGAACCTCCCCTTGATGAGATGAGAGATTAATTTCTTAGCAAAGCGTTGTGTGAATTTTATGTTTTGACATTAGTACGCTAGTGACAAAATATTCACCCAACAGTTTTTTGTGAATAATCGCCAAAAAACTGTTGGGTGAATATTTTGTGTTTTATCAATAAATTTGTTTATATTATTTAATGTTCCTATGTCCATTGAATACATATTATCTTTACGTATTTGATCTTTAAGATATTGCTACATTGTTAAAGAGTAAAGGAAGTAACTTGTAGTAAGCTTTGTATTGCTGCGGTTATTAGTAGTTTAATTGATTAGAAATTTACACTTAAAGACTTGGAGCTTTAAGCTAAGTTTCTACTTGTTTAATTTGTAACGATCAGTGTGAATTAGTGTTATCATAAAGGAGACTTTGTGCTGCTTAAAAGTAACTATTAGTGTAGTTTATTAGATTAATAGTTCTTTTCTTTGAATATCTGAAGGGGTAGAGAAACTGTAACTAGGTGAAGGGAGAATACATAAACTCTGAAAAAAGAGAGTTATATGCCCAACGCCAACCCACCAATTTAATTTCTTGTTAATTAGAGGATAAATTTCATAGGGAACCTCCCCTTGATGAGAGGAGAGATTAATTTCTTAGCATAACGTTGTTTGAATTTTATGTTTTGTCATTAGTACGTTGGTGACAAAATATTCACCCAACAATTTTTTGTGAATATTTGCCAAAAAACTGTTGGGTGAATATTTTGTGTTGTATCAATAAATTTGTTTATATTATTTAATGTTCCTATGTCCATTGAATACATATTATCTTTACGTATTTGATCTTTAAAATATTGCTACATGGTTAAAGAGCTCTCAAATCTTGCCAAAAGACTTTGTGCTCTTAGCATACTTGAGGAATCTGCTGATAAAGGAAGTAACTTGTAGTAAACTTTGTATTGCTGCAGTTATTAGTAGTTTAATTGATTAGAAATTTACACTTAAAGACTTGGAGCTTTAAGCTAAGTTTCTACTTGTTTAATTTGTAACGATCAGTGTGAATCAGTGTTACCATAAAGGAGACTTTGTGCTACTTAAAAGTAACTCTTAGTGTAGTTTATTAGATTAATAGTTCTTTTCTTTGAATATCTGAAGGGGTAGAGAAACTGTAACTAGGTGAAGGGAGAATACATAAACTCTGAAAAAAGAGAGTTATATGCCCAACACCAACCCACCAATTTAATTTCTTGTTAATTAGAGGAGAAATTTCATAGGGAACCTCCTCTTGATGAGAGGAGAGATTAATTTCTTAGCATACCATTGTGTGAATATTATGTTTTGTCATTAGTACACTGGTGACAAAATATTCACCCAACAACGTAAGAAGGCTCTATGAGAGACAAAAATTTGTCTATTAAGATAGAAGAATTTCCTCCTTTTGATAAGAGCCTTTGAGCTCAATGGTCTTTTGTTCAAGTTGATGGTTTGATGAAGATTCTTCTTTCTTAAGATGTGAAGAATGGTCATATAGTTCGCTACTCTCACTCTTTGTTTTTGATTTTTTGTTGGTCTTTGTAAATGTTTATGTTGGATGAATACTTGTTCTTTGGAATTTGTTTTTTTTTATTATTTCTTAGACAAGAATTCGAAGCAAGCACACAAAGACATGAATGTTACCTCAAAAGGCACAAATAGGTGTGGGTCTAGATCAACTCAATCCTTTGAACTTTTTATGACCCTTTCCTTCAAATTTATTTTAGGCGTTTCCAAAGCTTGAGGTCGGCTGAATTTGCACTGGTCTTGACTAAAAATGAAAACACTTCAAACACTCTTTATCCCTAAGGTCAAATGGCCAGTTGCGATAATTTCAGTCCACATCTTGATATTTCTTCAACTTTGGTACTACATACCTTATGAATCCCACCATGGCAAGTAAGGATGTGATATACTAAGTTTTGCACGAGCATAACAAATAGATAATCCCTATGATAGGGGAGTCACCACTTTTATCGGGCTACAAGTAACCTTTCAAAAAGCTATGTTTCTACTCAAGGAAATATGTATGGTGAGTATCTTGGGAGTAAAACCATCTATGCTCTTACACTGAACTTATCACAAATATCCTCAATCAATAGAATGGGTGGGCTACTACATAAAGGTGTTTAGTAATTTTAGATGTTTTTGGACATAAGTTCATTCTGCAGTGACTCACTTAAGAGCCTTGTAACTTGTGGTGGGGCCCATTTGTCCTTTCGGCAAGTTACACTATAGGAACAACTATACCCAAGGCTACAACTTTCACTTTCACCTGATTTCTATAGCGGCTCGAAGGATTTACCGCGCGAGGTCATTCCCAAGAGTGATCGATCTCTTGGCAGACCTCTCTTAAAAAGATAAAACTTGAGTGTTACTAACACTTTTCTCTTGCACCTAGGACCATGAAAGCCAAGGGAGAGGATAGTGTGTGTTATAAGTCGGACCACTCGACAAAGTTTTTGCACAAGTGTGCCAAACACAAAAGACACTTGTTCTTTTTAACCCATCATCGCAATGTGATAAGTTTGCTACTTGGAGATGTTGATCCAACAACCATGGGGTTCTTTTTAGCCAAGATAGAAAAATGAAGTGTTTGTTTTATCCAAGATTGCAATGTGTGATTGTTCATTTTAGTCCATATGGCAAGATGTGTTTGTTCTTTTTACCCAAGATTGTAGCAAAATGACAATGTGATTGTTTCTTTTAACCGATATTGCAAGATGTGATGTTCTTTTTAACCAAGATTGCATAATGTGAATGACTATCCTAGGATTGATCCATTTGCACCATTAAAACGTGTTAACAAAAAAAACAAGATTGCAAAGTTGAAAGTCTATCCAAAACGTACAAGCAATGTGTTAGAAAAACACTCCTAGATGTCCTGCACAAGATGTAAACCCAAAATTAGTCTCTAAAGTAAAAAATAGATTGATACTATCGAACAAATTAACATGTTGCCAAATATTAATCTAAAAAATTAATCTAATCACACTTACCAAAATTAGACCTAAATAATAAAAATCTAAATAAAAGAACAAAACTTAACTACCAAATTAAAATTTAAAAACTAATTAACAAGCTTAAGTTTAAAAACTAATTTAAAAAAAATAAAATAAAAACTAACTAATTAAAAAAGAAATTAATTAAAAACTAACCAATAAAAAGAAAACAAATTAAAAACTAACTAAACAAAACAAATTAATTAAAAACTATCTTACAAACTATTATAAAAGCTATTCTAAATTAGAAAAACAAGGTAAAAGAAATACTCCTTTAGCCTCATCCACATGGACCTTGAAAGATGTTTCCATTTTTAAAATTTTTTTTTTTAAAAGAACCTTTTTGGTAGGATATGCCTAATAAGAATGTCTTAAAAAGTATTTTGAAACTTTTAAAGAAGAGGCAATTGGCAGGTATAGAGCCGTATTCTACAGTCTAACAAAAATGCCTCACAGAGATGTCAACTCAGAAAAGTAATGACTGCAGGATATTACCAAAAATGAATTTGTTGTAGAAGGCTTTAGAAACTTTCAAGTAAGATGAATTCGGCAGGCATAAGTACAAATGTCATGGCCATTTAAACAAATACAATTTAACAGGCTTAAATCCAATTTCCAGCTGTTGCCAATGTAATCGACAGGTGTAAACATGAATTTAGCAAGTGTAATGGGCAGGGTGTAGAAGTCTTTGTGAGAGCTACTACATTAGCATCTTAGACTAGGCACGTGATTGCTTTGTTGCATAGAGTATAGCCAAATAATATGCCACAATTTGAATTCGATGAGAAGTCTGTAGAAACCTTCCTACAAATGCAATTTTGCCTGTGTTAAGCTACATTCATGACCTCTTTGCTGGTAAAATATGGAAGGCATGAAGGAAAAATGCGTAAGGCATAGTACGTTCTGGATAGAATGCTTCAAGGATATGTCAATCTACTAAAATACAGAAATAGCACGATACGACACAAAGTGGATTTGATGAAAAAGGCTTTAAAAGCTCTCAAGCAAATAAAATTTTCAAGTCTAATGTCAAATTTAATGATCTACTAATGAACCAAATGCCTTAAAAAGATGTCATTTCATGAAATGCGTGGCGTTTGCAGGATTAGCATAAAGTGAACTTGCTGAAAAGATAAAAACCTTTAAGCAAATGCAATTAGTATATGAAAAATTCATTTACACAAACTTATGCCAGCTGCCTTCATGGTTGTGTTTTTGACAGAATGTCGTGATTAGTAGGATGGATACACAATGTAATTTTGAAATTCCTTAAAAACTTTCAAACAAATACAATTTGTAGGTACAACTACACATAAATAAGTAAGACAACTTATACACTTTGGATATCACAAGCAGTGATCACAACATGACGAGTAGTAATCACGAACTCCTTCACGTCGGGTTCACCAAATGTAACGCCATAAAAATGGTTAGTCTGGGAATTAGTCAAATCAACATAAAACTAAACCATTAAAAAACATTATCAAGAAAGATTAAGCATAGAAGCATATTAGAGATAAAAATGAATAAACATTAAGACTTCACTCATGATGCTCCCTACGCCATTAGCTCTCCCTTGTTCCTCTCCTCTCCAAGTTCCCAAATGAGTGTAGCTCTCAGTAGCTTTTTGCACTATTTTTGGATGTCTTATGGAGATTCAAGAGTATGAAGTAAATGCTCATGAAAATGCAAACATGAACAAGCTAAGAAATGAGATATTATGTTACTAACTAAGATTAAATTTAGACCAAAGTGAATTATGCTAAATACTCTCTAGATTTTTCTATAAGCTAGATGCATACAATTTTTCAGGATCTAGATTATGAAGAAATGGGCTCTATTTATAGGAAAAATGAAGCAATGGATGGTTGAGATTGAGTAATCTCAACAAGGGTCAGGATTGAATGATATTCAATCCATGTGAGGGCTTTCAACCCAATCCCAAGATGGCAAGTGTCAACATGAGAGGGGTTGAGAGGAGAGGGAAGAAACATTAAATGCTTGACTTGACCTGAGGGTTAACTTGGGGGTTGGGGTTATGGTTGAGTTAGAGTTATCCATTGGATAAAGCTTTTATCCAAGGGGTAAACTCTTGTGCAAGGGTTAATGGGATAACCATGGTCAAAGCAATAAATGCTTGAGGAGACACATGGGTTACATGAGGGTTGAGTTAGGGGTCAAAGTCTCTAACCATGGGTGCAAGTGGATTTAACCATAAATGGTCATGTAAGAGCCATTAATGGTTTGGAAGACTTCAGAGGTTAGCAATTTGAAGACTTCAAGCCTTAAATGCCTTTCAAAGACTTTGAGGGCTTTGAGAAGTGACTCCAAGTTGCTTAGGAATGTGACAATATTTAGGGGATGGATTAGGCTAATTAGGAAGGGGTTAGAAGAATCTAGAAGGGGATTAGGTTTGCAAGTGGGTTTGGTGGGTGAGGGAAAATAGGATTTTTATTAAAATAAAATTCATTTATTTCAACAAAATAGGTGCAAGTTGCATTTTTAGGAGAATGCAAGTGGGGGGGATTTTAATGATTTAAACAAATGTTTTATTTAATTTATTTAAAAGAGGAAAGGGGATTAAATTGAATAAATACCTGATTTATTCATTTAATTGATTTGCGAACTTGGTTTAATGAATTAATTAAAATAAATTGAATAATTTATTTAATTAATAGGAGAATGTTTTAAGATGAATTAATTAAATATTAATTTAATTGATGGCTAGTGGATTTTTAATCAAATAAATAGCAACTATTCATTTAATTAAACTGGACAGATTTATGTGACTACAATTAGTATTTGTTTAGAAGTTTTAGAAGCTGAACACATTCATTTTTTGTAGACTTTTGATGGATGCCCATGCTTTGTTTAATGCTTTCATTGTGCAGAGGCAGGGAGGACGATGGCAAAAGCTATAGAGTTTGGCCTTAGACCTGAACATTGCATTTTCTTAAAGTTTGTAAAGCATCTTCAACAGATGCATCTTGCACATATTTTGTGCAGAGGCAGGGAGGACGATGGCAAAAGCTACAGAGTTTGGCTTTAGACTTGAACATTGCATTTTCTTAGTTTGTAAAGCATCTTCAATAGATGCATCTCACACATATTTTGTGCAGAGGCAGGGAGGACAATGGTAAAAGTTGCAAAGTTTGGCTTTAGACCTAAACATTGCATTTTCTTAAAGTTTGTAAAGCATCTTCAACAGATGCATCTCACACATATTTTGTGCAGAGGCAGGGAGGACGATGGCGAAAGCTGTAGAGTTTGGCTTTAGACCTGAACATTGCATTTTCTTAGTTTGTAAAGCATCTTCAACAGATGCATCTCACACATATTTTGTGCAGAGGCAGGGAGGACAATGGCAAAAGCTACAGAGTTTGGCTTTAGACCTGAACATTGCATTTTCTTAAAGTTTGTAAAGCATCTTCAATAGATGCATCTCGCACATATTTTGTGCAGAGGCAAGGAGGACGATGGCAAAAGCTGCAGAGTTTGGCTTTAGACCTGAACATTGCATTTTCTTAAAGTTTGTAAAGCATCTTCAACAAATGCATCTCACACATATTTTGTGCAGAGGCAGGGAGGACGATGGCAACAGCTGCAGAGTTTGGCTTTAGACCTGAACATTGCATTTTCTTAAATTTTGTAAAGCATCTTCAACAGATGCATCTCACACATATTTTGTAAATGTTCACCTTTTGATGCTTTCATATTGTGTGTACATGTATGACAATAAATCCTTAACACCTTGATGGAAACCCATACCCGATTCCAAGGTTACCGATTTGGCACAGGTAGGAAACATCAGTGAAAGTTTTGGCTTTACACTTTTGACCAAAAGTTTCTAAAGCCTTTCCACAAAGCGATTTTATGTATATCCAGCAACCACGCTAGGTCACGAGACATCCATTCTTTGAGGCATTTTCAAGCAGTTATCGTGCATTATCTATACTTTCCATATTTTGTGTTCATGTATCTACAATTATCCCAATGTAATTGCTTTCTGTATGAGAGAATCCTTCGACAAGACTTTATTTGTCCTTGTTAGACCCCCATTATTATACCAAAATCAAGATTTCGGTGAGAGTCATGAGACGTTGAACATCGACAAGACCCCTCTTGGCCTTGATAGATTCTCGGTCTCCTATCGAAATTCGTATGTCAATAATCTCATTAGATCATGTACTATGCGACCCACATAAAAGTGTGCTTAATAAATTTACTGCTAACTTAGTAATTTTAGCCACTGCATTTTTATCGGAGAGACTTGCACTTTCAGGAAAAAAAAATATTTTCTTGTAAATGTTGATAATCCCTTTGATTTCACTTTGGCTTATGGACCCATTTCAATATTTCATTTTATCATTTACATATAACTCATCTTCAATTAATTTAAATCATTTTAAATTTTTACTTCACCTAAACACTATTCCTCTCTGGAAATATAATGTAAGCCAAAAAATATTGTCATTCAAATCATTAAGATTTAAATAAAAAACATTTTTACGTCTTTTCATTCAGGTTTGTAGCTTGATGGTGGAGGATAGGTCCTTTTCTGAAACTATATGTTGGGCTCTACCCTCGTGGGAGCTGCATTTACCCCACATATAGTGCAAAAATTCAAAATATTAAACTCTGCTTGAATTTGAACCATGACTTCACAGTGAATATAGTTTGTGTTTTTTGACATCTTTTTCTTATCTAGGAAACCCTAAATTTTGCAAAAATTAAGGGTTCCAACAACTCCCATATAACATTATCTTTTGCCATAAGGGATTCCAAACAATACATAAACAAAATCACAAGCAATGACCCAAACCGAAAAGCACAATTCTTCTCTTTTATCATCTTAATGTTTTCCAACATTAATTCTTTCAACAATTCACACAAGTTGAATGATTTGTTCTCCATCACAAGCATATGTGCCATGTACATTGCAATTGTTGAGGTGGCGCCTTCCCTATTTCTGAAATAAATTTTATAAGAGATGCCATAGGCAACATACCTCACCATAGGATTGATGATTGTGTTAATGATCGAGGTTCACTGATCACCCTTCACGCCGGTTAGGGCTTCTGCTTCTATGTTCAAAATTGAATTCTTTGCAAAAACTTCTCCACTATCACACAAACCAATGATCATAGAGATGAATTCCTTCGTAATCAGATATGGTTTATCCAACATGATAAAGTTATCCCACACACAACTAAGAATTATCTTGATAACCTCTACATTATTGAACCAATGGAATTCAGTCCATAGATTCAAACCTTTGCCTTCCAATTCTTTGACCCTTTGCAATTCATAATCATTCAAACCAACTTCAACAACTCTGATCTTCTTTGGATTAAACTCATCTAGGAGTACTTTGTCCACAAGCTGGAATTTCTCCCTGCTAGATTCTTTGACGATCAATTTTCCTTCCATTATTGTTTGCACGACTCACTCTGCTACTGTTCCACTGTTCACAATACACTCAAAGCACAAATAATTGATATGAAAGAAATGAACTCAAAACTGATACTTATCTTGCTCAAGATACTTCATTAGGGTTTTGCTGCCAATAACTGTCTTATCGATGATGTCAGTAAGATTCCTTTGATTACTTGATACCACTCAAAGCACTATCATGCCAGATTAGTATAATGATCCATTTAAATAGGGAGGATATAAGATTTTTCTTTTAGATCAAAACTCCTCTTGACCCAAAATTCTTAACTTAATTACCAGAGGAAGGGACGCCTGCATCGGATTCTGATACTTCAGGCTCACTTCCTTTTCTCTCACTCTTCTTTCTCCAAACCAAATTTTCTTTCTTCTTTGATTCACCATTCTTCATCACATTCTTCTCAGCAGATTTCTCCATATTTCCAATCCTGCATTGATTAGCATAATGTCTAGATTGCTTGCATTTGAAACAACTAACAATCTTCCTTTCAGATCTTATCGAATATGATCTATATCTGCATTGACTAGCCTTATGTCTGTAGTTATTACAAATATAATGGTGTCCATGAAATTAATAATTCTTTGAATCAATCAGATTATAATTATGACTCGCAACATGATTTTTACAAAGACTTGCTTTATGTCCAGACATTTTGCAACTATAATATTGAATGCTTCTACAATTTGTTGCCTTGTGTCCAAATTTATTACATTTAAAATAATAACCATTAAAAGATGGGTACCTTTGTGCATTAGGTTGTTTGGTGCAGGGGCCCAATAGTTTCTCCTGATTAGTTTTGTGTGTTTTTGTCTTGTTTTATCCATGTTTGTCATAAGGCCTCTTAGGCCATTTTATGCTTGTAATCAAGTGTCATTTGTAAGGCCTTCCTGGCCCATTTTGTCCACAAAGACTTTAGATGGTCAAAACATTTACCACATATAGAATGTGGATATTTTAATGTCTTGAGTCCTATTGGTCATGTTAGGATGAGTTGGAGGTCAGTGGGTCACTATCATGTGACACTTTGAACATAATGTCCTTGAAGTTGTAAGTGTGGTTTAAAAGTTGTTTTGTAACCTTAACAACTTTTTGAAAATGTTGAAAACCAATGGATAGGGGGTTTAAAATTGGTTGCAGGTGGTTATGTAACATTCATGAGGGCATTTATAACCTCTATGAATGATTTTGAATGTAATCGTGAATTGGAGAATGAAAGAGAAAGTTTTGTTCCATCAATTTTGTGTGTTTCAGTGTTGAAATTCGCTGGTTTTTGCAACTATACGACTGTGTACAGATTGGTAATCCCAAGATAGGTGTATGGTGTTTTAGCCTGATGTCTTAGCTTTTATTTGCAACTGATTTGATGTGCTCAAGTTCCATATTTCTGAGATCCATCCGATGGAAGTAAGACTGGTTCAGGAAAACATCAAAACCCTAAGGGTTTGGCTGCAAATGGACAAAACCTAACATTCCAACGTGGAAAATTCACAAACCCATGTGGAATATTAGGAATCATTGTATTATGCATGTTGAAGGATATTTTATACCTATAGGAGTAGGATTGGATCTTTTGGCATGATGCCCTAGGCTTGGCATGTTGATGTGACAAACCTTCATGCGAGAGGATTGCTATTGTGGAGAAACAATATAGGGCATGGGTGTGATACAATAGTGGATTTGGAGTCCTTAGATGTGTGTAGACCTCAAACCAAATTCCCCTTGACCCAATGTTTTTATTGTTGAGGTGTTCCTTACAAGGATTGCATGTTTTAGGCCTATTAGGCTTATTAGACTCACTCTTGGTTGACCAGGTCAGACGTAGAACCTAGATCCCATTTTGTGAAGTTTCTTAGAGGGTCCAAATGGGTATCTAAATCTATGTTTCTTGTGGGGTCTTTTTTAGAGGATTATGGAATTAGGGCCCAAAAAGTTAAAAAGAAGACGTAATTCTAGTAGGTCTCCTAATAGGCCTAAGTTGCACAGCTCTACAAGAGAGATTGTAACAGAGGTTTCAAGGGGTCAAGTTAGTCAAAGAATGATTGTATAGACATAGGAAGACACCCACACATGTTTCCTACCAAATTTGTGAAGTGATCCTAGTTCGCAAGGGTTTGGTGGTTGAGTTCAGTCTTGGAGTTCAGGGGCTTGATGTGAGGAGTTGTATCTCCTCTTAGTGTTGAATTGTCTTGAGGGATAGGTCTTAGGAGAAGGGACAAAGACATGTTCAAGATTAACTTTTGGAAGGTGATAGGACAAGACCATTGGATGGTGCCTAAGAGTACCCTCTTGTGAAACATTTTACAAGGATTAAGAAGGTGACACCAACCCCTCTACATCATATTGGTATTAGATCCAATATTTAGTGTTAGAGCAGTGTATGTTAGAGGAAGAGATAGAAATTGAAGCTAGTACAATTTCTCCCAAGATAATGAGTCAAGAAGCCATCAAGAAGATGGTAGAGGAATTGTTAGGAGAGAAGTTGAAGGAGACAAAGAAGTCTAAGGGTAAGGAAAAGGAATGGGAGTTTGACTCCAAGGGAGAAGGGGGTGATGGTGATGAAGAAGAAACCCCTAAGAAGGTAAAAGAGATACCTGCAGACCAGAAGCCATTCATAGATGCCCTCAAATCAGTGAGTAGAGATAACACGAAAGGGTTTCCAGACTATGGTGGAAGTATGAATATCGAGGAGTTATTTGATTGGATAGAGGCACTTAATAATTACTTTGAGTATAAGGAGACCCCTAATGATAAAAGGGTTAAGTTGGCCAAGTAAAAACTGAAAGGGACGTCCTTGGCTTGGTGAAGTTACCTGCAAGAGGAAAGGGTGAATAATGGCAAAAGGAAGATAACTTCATGGGAGAGGATGAAGAGCATAATGAAAGCACAATTCATGTCCATTAACTATGAAGTTCAGATGTTCAATAGATCGCAAATTCTCAGACAAAGGGATCTAGATGTGAGTGCATACACGGAGGAGTTCCACAAACTAATTCTTAGATCAAGGAAGCACGAAGATGAGGCAGAGAAAGTGGCCAGATATCTTAATGGCCTAAGAGCAAACATACAAAATGAAATCAATATTATGACACCTAAGACAGTGCACAAATGATTTCAATTGGCCTTGAGAGAAAAAGAGAAGATAAGAAGAAAAGGCGAGCAAAATAGCAGAGGTAGAAGAGGAAGGAACTTTAGGGGTGGAGGAAGTTTTGGAGGAAGAAATGCATCAAGCAAGAATGGTGAATCAAATCAGCAAGAAACAAGTGGGGAATAAAGAAGAAAAGGTGGAGGCTATAGAGGTGGTAGAAGACCTAATGGGAGAGGTAGGAATGGTGGACAAGGAAGAGGACCCGGAGTGTCCATAGGCAAGTGTTACAATTGCAATCAAGTGGGGCATACTATGAGTAGGTGTCCAGAGAAAGCTTCAAGCTCACATGGAGGAGAAAGGAGGACTCACTTGGTTCAAGAAGAGGAATGTCAAAGTGTGAACTCTCCTATGGGCCATGTAGGACCTACCTTGCATGGAGAGAACCTGATGCTAAGAAGGTCTTTATTGAAAGTACCACAATGCAAGGAGCCTCCTCAAAGGAAGACCCTCTTCAAAACCACATGCAAGTCTCATGGTAAGATTTCCAAAGTGATTGTTGATTCAGGTTCCATAGAGAACATTATCGCAGTAGAAATGGTAGATAAGTTGAAGTTAAAAAGACTGCCCCATATTAGTCTATATAGGGTGTCATGGTTAAACAAGGGTCAACATGTCATTATTGATGAATAAGCGCGGGTAGACTTTGAGATGGGAGATTACAAGGACACAATATTGGGGTATGTGCACAAAGATGGTGGTAAGAAAAGTGGACACCACCCAAAAAAAACATGGAAAAACAAGCAGCGCATACGCATTTTTAAAATTTGAAATTCCTGCGTACGTGCTTAGGTTTGTTTTTCTCGAGCCTAGAGAAGGTAGTGCGTATGCACTGCTTTTAGAAAAATGAGCGCATATGTGCTACTCCTAGGAAAATGAGCGTGTACACGCTACTTATAGGAAAATGAGTGTGTACACGCTAATAATCCAAATATAACCGCATACGCGGTGCTTGATAAAAAAGTTTTTATAAAAAAACTGGGTCCCATTTACCCGCGAATAACGTGTTTTTACTTCATTTTTTTTCCATTTCCTCTCCTAAACCGCGAACAGGATGCTATATTTGTCCTCCAAGCTATGGATCAAGGTTAGTTTTTGTTTATTTTTGTCTTTCTTTCCCGTTTGTCCAATTTGTTTTACATTTTGAATTTAATTTCATTAATTTTGATTAGGTTTTTTCATTTTTTATTTCAAAAACTAGATTCTTCTAATCCAGAACAAGAACAACCAAATGCACCTCCTGAAAATACACAAGAACAACCAAATACACCTCCTGAAAACACACAAGAACAACCCCCAATTCCTCCTTTTGACCGCACACTCGAAACACAGGAGCAATTAATTAATCAGTTATGACAAAATACGTCTAAAATCAATAGACTGATTGTTAAATTGAAAACTTCTAAACTTGAGCATCATCAATCCCTCGCCACTAGCCTAGAAACATTAGCTAGTGGTGCCATAGTTGTTTCCACACAAATTACCAAATGGGGAAGCTTTAGGGATAGGTGTCGTCAATTCTATGCCGATGGGCTATCATACGATGGAGTAAAAAATAAAAATATTACTAAACAACAAATATGTGTCCTTTTCGTTGATCCCAAAACTGGTCAGTCATTACCTCTTAATGCAAAGAGGTTTCCCATACATTGGTGTACCAATGTGCAAATGAAGAATCTTTTTTGGCAGAGGTGGTGGATGGTCTTTGATGATCCACCTTGTAATAATTATGAGGTGCCATTATATTTTTTGAGAAAAGTATATTGTGAGTTTGTGCTCGATGTGCACCCAAACTATTTTGACATGAGAGAGTTCCATGGTAGAAGTGGTGGATTTGTCCAAGATAGACCTAGAGCCCGTAGGTGATTGCCCGTGGAGAGTCGCCTCCCCCTAGCACCCAAACCCAAGGTGCATCAGGTTGTCCCAGTAGAGATGAAAGAGTCTATGGAGCTACAGACTCTTCAGGTGGCCACATCATTGACTGATGCCATCATCCATCATGGGACGTCATTAGCACACCCTATTGTATTGGATGATGAGCCATTAGGTGGTGATAGAGAGCCCATCCAACATATGTGTATTAGTTGCTTAGGGATATGCTTGGGGATAGATGATGCAACCGGTGCAGATGGATCCTCATCTCATCTGTGCATGATTTGCGGGAGTAGATGTCAGGCCCGCACGACTGAGGATTTTGCGCTGACAGATGAGTTGATGGACATGGTGTTTGCCCATGAGCCACAAACATAGGTGTGTTGATTTGAATTCATAGCATTTTATTTATCAGTCACTTTAAATTTGTAATTACATAAATGAATTTTCATTTATACATCAGTTTAAATTGAGACAAATAATATGCATTATAGGATGCAGCAGCGGTATCCCATACTCCTCCCTAGTTATTGTAGCTGCAACTTCAATGCCTGAGGTATAAATTTTGTAACATGTTAAAATAGAATAGTACACTTTCAATTCAAAAAAATACAAGATATACTAACTATCTTTAATGCTTGGTCCAATTTCTGGTTTGTAGGTGTTGATAAGGGACAAAATGTCCTAGATTGATGACATCACGCTCTCAACGATCGATTTTGGCCTACAAGGATTTACGGTATCATATTTTGTACAACCCTTTTTATGTATTGTTT
Organism: Cryptomeria japonica; assembly: GCF_030272615.1. Taxonomy (NCBI): domain Eukaryota; kingdom Viridiplantae; phylum Streptophyta; class Pinopsida; order Cupressales; family Cupressaceae; genus Cryptomeria; species Cryptomeria japonica. The sequence continues at coordinate 480,261,957 of NC_081413.1, forward strand.
TGATGGAATATGCAAGTCATTTCATTTTAGATTTTTAAAATTATGTTTAATTTATTATCTGTACTAATATCTCATGTTAATTTTGTTATTTTAGGGTACCCCCTCCACGTCTAAGGCTTGTCCTAAGAAAAAGAATTCCTTGAAGACGCCAAAACATGGGAAGAAGGTAATTGAACACATTTTTAGTTGTACAATTGTTTGAAAATATTGAAATCAAGTATTAGTTGGGGTTTGTAGATTGATTAGTGTTTAATTTGTCTATTTTACATGTACAACGACCATTGAGCTATTTGGATTTATTGAATTCACCTGATTCGCCTGTGGATCAAGAGAGGGCAGAGGTATGTATCTCTACTTTATTTTCTTGATTTCATGATTATATGCATGCATACATGTGAACTTGTGATATATTATAATCTTATAATTTTTTCATACAGGAAATATCCATACCTATTTCATCAATGGCGAACCCTCCTCCGTGCACTAGAGAAGCATCTCAGGATCTGGTACACTTTTGTTTGATATGTAAAATTAATTATTTTTAACCTTCAATACTTATCATTATATTAATTATATTTAATCTTTGAACATTTTTTGTATAGGTAATAGCGATAGTTTCTACATCGATGGTGAGCCATCCTCAGTCCATTGGAGAAGCATCTCAGGCACAGGTACGTCATTGTTCTCTATATTATAGATTGTAAGTGTTTTTTATATATTTATGTTACTACATTGTATTAATTGTACATTAATCTACAATAGACCCCTTCGTGGTATGACCATAACGTGGATCCATTTAAGTATGTCTTCAAGAAAACTCCTAAGAGTGACAAGGAGAGGAGAGCGAAGACATTAGCTCCTAGAGCAACCAATGAGGTAATCTACATTTCAATTGAAAATGAATTAAAGTTAAATGCATAGTTATGTTGTTAATTGTGAACTATTTTCTACAAAAGAATTCTAACTTGGCTTTTGAATTGTGGTTTTGCAGCCATCTACAGAGCCGTGTACTGCATCGAAGAGGCTTGATTTTGATGATCCACCACAAGTTTAGGATCATATAGTGTTAGTTTTGGTCATAGAACGACCAATACATGTAGATATATTCTACATTTTTATTGTATATCGATTTGGACATGGCATATGCCACATTTTTTTAATACTTGTATTGACTTGACAGGCATGCCTTTTTTTTATATATAAATATTGATACTTGATCCAATAAATGTGTACTGAGTTCATTATTTTGTATTCGTTGTATTTTGTGGTTGTCCTTTTATAAATTTAAATGAATATTTGCATTTGTAATCAACAATATGAATATAAACAACAAAAATATATGATATAAAACATTGTAATCGTGGAATATGATTTGATAAAATTTCTAAAATGTTGAATTAACCCTACAAAACTCCTTGTATTCAGTTCATTATTATGTATTCGCTATATTTGGTGGCTGCCCTTTTATAAATTTAAATGAATATTTGCATATGTAATCAACAATATGAATATAAACAACAAAAACCGATAATATGAATATAAACAACAATATGTGTTTGGTGCGAGAGCACCCTCACGCTCGCAATGGTCAAATTTTGTTCATCGTGTGCACAAACCGACATCGCGAGCACGTCCGAGTGGGCAGGTTTACGCTAGGCATTCCCTTGTCATGCATCCCAAGGCGTCGGAATGTCGAGAGTCATACCATACCCATGCGATCTCTTAAGTGCCCGAGTCCAAAAAATTGTCAAAATTCGACGGACTATTTTTTCAAATCCAAGACACATATGGTCAATCCATTTGAACCCATGGGGTTGCCTGAGGCACATCTACAATGGTCTATCTTAGTTTTTGATGAGTCGGAGCCATTTTCAATTGGTAGCATTTTTTTGCTTGTTGCAAAAATCGTCAGTTGCATGCAATGCAAAGTTGTCAGATTGGCTAGAATTGATTCGGTTCATTTTGTGCACAAACTAACATCGCGAGCGCATCTGGGTGGGTAGGTTTATGCTAGGCATTCCCCTGTCGTGCATCCCAAAGCGCTGGAACGTCGAGAGTAATACCGTATCGGTGCGATCTCTCAAGTGCCCCGAGTCCAAAAAATTGTCAAAATTTGACGGATTGTTTCTTCAAATCTAGGACACATATGGTCGATTCGTTTCAACCCATGGGTCATGTGAGGCTCCTCTATAATGGCCTATCTCAATTTTTGTTGAGTCTGAGGCATTTTCAATTGGTAACATTTTTGCCCCTGCTGCAAAAACCGTCAGTTGCATGCAATGCACAGTTGCGTGATTGGCTAGAATTGATTCGGTTCGTCGTGTGCACAAACCGACATCACGAGCGCATCTGGGTGGTTATTTTTACACTAGGTATGCCCCTTTCATGCATCCCAAAGCATTGGAACGTCGAAAGTCATACCGTACTGGTGCGATCTCTCAAGTGCCCTGAGTCCAAAAAATTGTCAAATTTTGATGGACTATTTCTTCAAATATAGGACACATATGGTCGATCCGTTTCAACTCATGGGGTCATGTGAGGCTCCTCTACAATGGCCTTTCTCTTTTTTTGACGAGTTGGAGCCATTTTCAATTGGTAGCATTTTTTTGCCTGCTACAAAAACCATCAGTTGCATGCAATGCAAAGTTGCCAGTTTGGATAGAATTGATTCGGTTCGTCATGTGCACAAACTGATGTTGTGAGTGCATTTGGGTGGGTAGGTTTACACTAGAAATGCCCCTATCGTGCATCCCAAAGCGTCGGAACGTCGAGAGTCATACCGTATCGGTGCGATCTCTCAAGTGCCCTAAGTCCAAAAAATTGTCAAAATTTGATGGACTGTTTCTTCAAATCCACGACACATATGGTTGATTTGTTTGAACCCATGGAGTCACGTGAGGATCCTCTATAATGGCCTATCTCAGTTTTTGACTAGTCAGAGCCATTTTCAATTGGTAGTATTTTTTCGCCTGCTGCAAAAACCGTCAGTTTCATGCAATGCAAAGTTACTAGATTGGCTAGAATTGATTCAGTTCGTCATGTGCACAAACCGACATCGTGAGCACATCCGGGTGGGTAGGTTTACACTAGGAATTCCCTTGTCATGCATCCCAAAGCCCTGGAACGTCGAGAGTCATACTGTACCGGTGTGATCTCTCAAGTGCCCTGAGTCCAAAAAATTGTCAAAATTTGACGGACCGTTTCTTCAAATATAGGACACATATGGTCAATCTATTTCAACTTGTGGGGTCACGTGAGGCTCTTCAACAATAGCATATCTCATTTTTTGACGAGTCAGAGCCATTTTCAATTGGTAGCATTTTTTTGCCTGCTCCAAAAACTGTCAATTACATGCAATGCAAAGTTGCCAGATTGGTTAGAATTGATTCGGTTCATCGTGTGCACAAATCAACATCACGAGTGCATCCGGGTGGGCAGGTTTATGCTAGGCATTCCCCTTTCGTGCATCCCAAAGCACCGAAACGTCGAGAGTCATACCGTACCGGTGCGATCTCTTAAGTGCCCTGAGTCCAAAAAATTGTCAAAATTTGACGGACTTTTTCTTCAAATCTAGGACACATATGGTCAATCTGTTTGAACCCATGGGGTCATGTGAGACTCCTCTACAATGGCCTATCTCAGTTTTTGATGAGTCAAAGCCATTTTCATTTGGTAGCATTTTTTGCCTGCTGCAAAAACCGTTAGTTGCATGCAATGCAAAGTTGTCAGATTGGCTAGAATTGATTCGATTCATCGTGTGCACAAATAGACATCATGAGTGCATCCAGGTGGGAACGTTTACGCTAGGCATGCCCCTATCATGCATCCCAAAGCACCAGAACGTTGAGAGTCATACCGTACTGGTGCGATCTCTCAAGTGCCCTGAGTCCAAAAAATTGTCAAAATTTGATGGACTTTTTCTTCAAATCTAGGACACATATGGTTGATCCATTTCAAACCATGGGGTCACGTGAGGCTCCTCTATAATTTCTTGTCTCTGTTTTTGATGAGTCGAAGCCATTTTTAATTGGTAGCATTTTTTCGCCAGCTATAAAAACTGTCAGTTGCATGCAATGCAAAGTTGCCAGATTGGATAGAATTGATTCGGTTCATCATGTGCACAAACTGACATCGTGAGCGCATCTGGGTGGGTAGTTTTATGCTAGGAATGCCCCTGTCATGCATCCCAAAGCATCGAAACATCGAGAGTCATACCGTATCAGTGCGATCTCTTAAGTGCCCTGAGTCCAAAAAATTATCAAAATTTGACAGACTGTTTCTTCAAATCCAGGACATATATGGTCGATCCGTTTGAACTCATGGGGTCACTGGGGTCATGTGCGGCTCCTCTATAATGGTCTATCTCATTTTTTGACGAGTTGGAGCCATTTTCAATTGGTGGTATTTTTTCGCCTACTACAAAAACCATCAGTTTCATACAATGCAAAGTTACCAGATTGGCTAGAATTGATTCGGTTCATCATGTGCACAAACCAACATCGTGAGCACGTATGGGTGGGTAGGTTTATACTAGGCATGCCCCTATCATGCATCCCAAAGCACTGGAATATCGAGAGTCATACTATACCAGTGCGATCTCTCAAGTGCCCCGAGTCCAAAAAAATGTCAAAATTTGACGGACTGTTTCTTCAAATCCAGGACATATGGTCAATCCATTTCAACCCATGGGGTCACGTGAGACTCCTCTACAATGGCCTGTCTTGATTTTTGATGAGTTAGAGCCATTTTCATTTGGTAACATTTTTTCGCCTGCTACAAAAATCGTCAGTTGCATGCAATGCAAAGTTGCCAGATTGGCTAGAATTGATTTGGTTCATCATATACACAAACTGACATCATGAGCATGTCCGGGTGGGTAGGTTTACGCTAGACATTCCCCTATCATGTATCCCAAAGCGCTGGAACGTCGAGAGTCATACCGTATCGGTGCGATCTCTCAAGTGCCCTGAGTCCAAAAAATTGTCAAAATTTGATGAACCGTTTCTTCAAATCCAAGATACATATGGTCGATCCATTTAAACCTGTGGGGTTGCATGAGGCTCCTCTACAATGGCCTATCTCAATTTTTGACGAGTCGGAGCCATTGTCAATTGGTAGCATTTTTTCGCTTGCTGTAAAAACTGTCAATTGCATGCAATGCAAAGTTGCTAGATTGGCTAGAATTGATTCAGTTTGTTGTGTACACAAACCAACATCGCGAGCACGTCTGGATGGGTAGTTTTATGCTAGGCATGCCCCTATTGGGCATCCCAAAGTGCTGGAACGTCGAGAGTCATACCGTACCAGTGTGATCTCTCAAGTGCCCTGAGTCCAAAAAATTGTCAAAATTTGACGGACTGTTTCTTCAAATCTAGGACACATATGGTCAATCCGTTTCAACCTATGGGGTCATCTAAGGCTCCTCTACAATGGCCTATCTCAGTTTTTGATGAGTCAGAGCCATTTTCAATTGGTAGCATTTTTTCGCTTGCTGCAAAAATCATCAGTTGCATGCAATGCAAAGTTGCCAGATTGGCTAGAATTGGTTTGGTTCATCATGTGCACAAACTGATGTCGCAAGCACATCCAAGTGGACAGGTTTATGCTAGGTATGCCCCTATCATGCATCCCAAAGCGTTGGACCGTTGAGAGTCATACTGTACTGACGCAATGTAGAAGTTGTTTGACAACTTTTTTGACAATTTTTTTGACAACAATGACAATTTTTGGTCAAATCGTATCTAGTCTCAATCTATGACCCCTATGACCCAATAATGACTCAAATAATTCTCCATGATTATACAAGAATCAAGAATGCTCATGATTGACCAGGGACACATCACATATACTCAAAACATAGTCACAAAACATTGTCACATATTATTCAAAAATTTGCCTCTAAATATGGTCAAATCAACTCTTGGCTATTTGATTATACAAAAAAATGTCTTACAAATCATCTCATGGGCTTTTATACAAAATTTGGCATTACAATATGTGCGATTCAACTCATCGCCATTTTAATATACAAATCATCTCATGGGATTTTATACAAAATTTGGCATTACAATATGTGCAATTCAGCTCATCGCCATTTTAATATACAAAATTTGGCATGTACATATGTACAAATCAGCTCATTGCCATTTAAATATACAAAATTATGGCCCTAAACATGTAAAAATTAGCTCATGGGCATTTATATATACAAAAAATGAATATAGAACAATTCATCAACGATTTATACAAAATTCTCAAAATCATTCTACTTTGAACTGTAGAATCAATCAAGTGAGCCTTCAGGATCGGCTCTAACCCGTATTGTGTCAAGTATTGCGTCATGGTTAGATTCATGAACTTTCCATAGAATATTGTTATGAGGTCTACCACGATACTTCATCAAATGAATATTTGTTGCAACAACAAGGTTAGAGAAATGAAGAATATGTCTGTGTGTTTCATAGTCCTCAAACAACCAAACATCATAATTATTGATAGGGTATGTCCAAAGCCATGTTCCTATCATGACAACAGACCTTATTGGGTACTCAATACCCTCTCCATCAATGATTGTGGTTGTCAATTTTCTTTTAGGCTCAACACAACGACACAAATAATAATATGTTCCTTCTTCATTGTTCTCTTCTGCAACAACTGCATACACATGACCTGCATTTTATAAAGTGTTAATTAATACCAAAAATAAAGTATGATGTACAAAAAAATGAATCAAAAAGAATACTTGCAAAAAAATTAACTCAAAAAATCACCTGAATCCACTAGGTCAGATACATGGTCAAAATCCACTGATGTCTCCATCTGGCTCAATTGTAGTGCTTTGGGAATTTGATATGGATCAATGGGAACCAACGGTCTACAAGACCATTTGTCAACCCACTCTTGTGATTCACATTCTTCCCACAAACAATACATGCATGAAGAGAAAAAACATACCATCTGTCTCGTATAAATTACCAGTGAACTTGAATTTGAACTCATAAATGAGTCCATGTCACTCGATCCTGCAACTGTACAACAATCTAGATAGTTTTTAATGTTAGATTCAGTGATCAACCAAAAATATCTACGAACCATTGACATACTTGGATTACCTAGACCCATCATAGACTTACACCATCGCACAATTTTTTCTGCATCTATCAACTCAACACCACCTTCGTACTTCAATTCTTCCCTAGCTAGGGTTATTTTCACACATGCTCCTGCACCATCGTACTCTCCCTTACCATGTCCAGCCTCAGTGAAATTCCAAAAATGTTGTACATCGCTTGTCATATGCATCCTTGTAAACCAATAAAACATCCTTGCATTCTTGAATTGTTTGGTGCAATTATCTGACCATATTAAGTGTCGATTGTATTGTATGTTCCTTTCCCTTAAACTATCATAGAAAACTTTAAAGCATCCTTGTACAAACTCTGATGAATGAGTACAATCATCACTTATGTAGAAGTGATACTCTCTTACAACCTTTCTATCCTCCTCTGTGCTATCATCTACATGCATGAATGCTATGTGTACAAAAATAGAAACTTGTGTAGAGTGACAATACATGGATTACACTTCATTTTGAGGCTGTAGTGTATAATTTTTAGCGAAATCAATGATAGAGACAATGGTGCCAAGAGGAAATGTGTCCTTACATAACTTGAATTGTTCATCTAACCATCAAGCTCTATGTGTATGCATTATGTACTTATAAACTAGTTTCTCTTGAAACATTTTCATAAATTGAGCTACACATATATCATTTTTCACTGGCTCACATCTCTTCAAATCTTTTCCATCTTTAACTCCATATGTGACTGTCTTGAATTTTCTGAAAGAAACTAGTTTCGTACCAATTTCATGTGTGCTCTCCAAATGTACACATCTTGGTAAACATTGCAAACCACCACATACAACACAAGAACCTTCCAAACAAGGCATCTTATAATAAATGCAACCATCATGTCTATTACATAGCACACTTGAAAAAAATTCTCTTACTGACTTAGGAGGTGCTTGTGTATTACATTTCTGCAAAACATTGTTAGTGTGCAAAGTAGAACAAATATGATGAAAAATATCATAATGCATGGAAAATTCAATATGCATCCTACAACAACACGTGGTGCGTACATGATTAATCTTAATATAAAAAGGTTTTGCCATTTCAAAAAATCTTTGAGAAATTCTTATTTGAGGAAACTTTTGAAGGAATCTTTCATAAAATTTAGTTTGAGTCATATCCAAATAGTGTTTGGCATGTGGCTCACGATTTGTAGACCCAGTTTGCCTTCTAACAACATCTCTTTGGTTGGGCGAAACTCTTGTGTTGTCATGCCAAAATTTTTCAATTAATGTTTTTAGTGCATCAACAACAACCTTGTCTTTGCGTGGTGGTCTAGCCGAGAATTCCCAAAGAGAATTATTGTTAGGTTCCTTTATTTTTTCCCACCTCTTTAATGCTTTACTTAATGTTGTTCTACTAACGTTTAATGCCTTACTTGTTTTGCTTTTCAAACGATCTTTTTTTATTTTCTTGCTCATTATGGTTGATGTAATGACACGTCGAGTAACATTAGAATCTTTAGTACATGATTTTGAACCAATAGCTTGATATGCATCAAATAGATTTCTCACAATAGTTCTTTCATTGTTACTTTCAGATGATCTTAGGCCTAGAATTTTCATTGTCTCTCTAAAATTTAAATTTTTAATCATTTGAACAATTAATTGACATCTTACAGTTTGATTTAAGTTATTAAAATAGTTTTGTCATATTCTTTTAACCATTCTCCTACAAGTTCATTTATTCATTTTATTGGGCATTGACTTCAATATATTCTCATCAATGTCAATTAGATACTTTGGTTTCCTATGAATGATTCTAGGAGGTGTTAACATCGGTGCATTATGTACATTCAATTCATCAAGTAGAGAAGGTGTAATATGTTCATCATTTAATTGATTATTCAATGCGGTATCTTGTTCAATTGCATTAGGTTCAAACAATAAATCAAATGTCTCTTCTTCAATTGCATTAGGTGCATTATATTCATTTGGTAAATCGAATTGAGATGTTGAGGATGACATACTTTCTTCTCTCATTGTTCTTATGTCACACAATTTCTTCATACACTACCTTTGTCTTTTCTTTCCCATGGTTGATATTGGTTGTCCTAAATAGAATCATATTACATATATATGTAAACAAAAGTTCATAAACAAATAAATAACCATAAATATGCATCTTATCACTATTTTTTGGAATCAAACTATTAAACAATCACAATACTATTGACAAAAACTAATAAGAACAACAATTCAATCATTTGAAATTATGCAAAAATAAAAAATTCACTTACTTCTATGTATAAAACAGTGATAGAAGTGTAGACACAATTCCAGTGGGGCTTTCAACGACCTCAAAAACTTCTTTTGAGGCCATTGAGGCTCTTGGGCAACTAAAACTATGTCTATAAACCGTGTACGTGCTACATTAATAACCGTGTATGCGCTATTAGTCCATAAAATGTTGACAAGCCCTATGATATTCTTTTTTCCCATTCTGGACTAATAAGTAGCGTGTACATGCTCCTAAGCCTAAAGCATGTTATCGCAGGGTAACGAATAATGGGCTCAGTACCCCATACATGCTTACAAGTAATAAGCACTGCATACGCGCTCCTTTGCCTTAAAAAGTTATGGCAGGGTAGTGAACTAATAGTTTCAGTACCCTATATGCGCTATTGGTAGTAGAAAAGATGTGAATGAAAAGGGAGGGAGGGAGAGAGAGAGAGAGAGAGAGAGAGAGAGAGAGAGAGAGAGAGAGAGAGAGAGAGAGAGAGAGAGAGAGAGAGAGAGAGGGGGGGGGATAGTAGGGTGGAGGGAGAGAGGAGGGGGGCGAAAGGGAAGGAGGGAGGGAGAGAAGAGGGGGGAGGGTGGGAGAGAAGAAGGGGTATGGAGGAAGGGAGAGGGAGAGTAGGGGGGATGGAGGGAGAGGATAGAGGAGAGGGAGAGAGAGAGGGGGGAGGGAGAGGGAGAGAGAGGGAGAGGGAGAGAGAGAGAGGGGGAGGGAAGGTAGAGAGAGGGAGATAAGAGGGGGGAGGGAAAGAGGGAGAGGGAGAGAGAGGGAGAAGGAGAGAGAGAGGGAAGGAGGGAGAGGGAGAGAGAGGGAGAGAGAGAGAGGGGGGAGGGAAGGTAGAGAGAGGGAGAGGGAGAGGGGGAGAGTAGGGGGGAGGGGTAGAGGAGGGGGGCGGAAGGGAAGGAGGGAGGGAGAGAGGGAGAGAAGAGGGGGGAGGGTGGGAGAGGAGAGGGGAGAGGGAGAGGGAGAGAGAGGGAGAGGGAGAGAGAGAGGGAAGGAGAGGGAGAGAGAGGGAGAAGGGGGAGGGAAGGTAGAGAGAGGGAGAGAGGTAGAGGGAGGGAGGGAGGGAGAGAAGAGGGGGGAGGGAAGGAGGGAGAGGGAGAGAGAAAGGACACAGGACACCATATGACTGATCTCGATTGTGACTATAGGAATTACAAAAGAAGAGAAAGAGGGAGGGATAGAAGAAGAGAAAGAGGGATGGGGTATAGATGAAGGGAGAAGGGGAGAGAGTGAGAGAGAGAGGGATGGGGTATGGAGAGAGAGAGAGAGAGAGAGAGAGAGAGAGAGAGAGAGAGAGAGAGAGAGAGAGAGAGAGATCAAATCCAGGACATAATATGAGCCCTAACAACATCTAAGGGCTCATAGGGTGTCCTAAGGGCTCATAGGGTGTCCTAAGGGGTCATATGACACTATATTATCCCTTAGCACACCATAGGACCTATAACATCTAAGGGATCAGAGGGTGTCCTAAGGGGTCATATGACACTATATTATCCCTTAGCACACCATAGGACCTATAACGACACCAAATGGTGTCCTAAGGGGTCATAGAACACCATAGGACCCTTTAGAACACCATATGGTGTTGTTTTGGGTCATTGGTGTCCCAAGGGGTCTTAAGGGGTCACATGAAACCATATGTCCTCTTAGGAAACAATACGACCTCTAATGATACCTAAGGGGTCATATGGTGGGCTAATAAAATCATATATTAAATTTAAAGTTATGAATAGAACATCATACAATGAGACTCCAAGCGAACAAACAACGAGGCTTCACTAGAAAGCAAGTGTAAGAGCTTGACCTAACCCTAAGAATATTGCCTAAGTTCTAAAACATATGATGCTATTAAATTTGCAAGGTTATAAGACCGATCTCGATTGTGACTATAGGAATTACACACTTGATTTCTTTCATGGGTATGTACTGTTCCAAGCTGTTTGACAAGTGATGATCATCATATACTACCACTGCCATGCATACAACAAACTTTAATTTCTTTAGGTGACAGGCATTGTGTAACAACATGGGAACTCTCGCATACCCACCACTATCATTCTACAAGACATCATCTATGTTACTCTCCCTCTTTCTCTTCCTACATGTTGTTTCCTTCTGAAAAACATATTGCAGGTACTCTGACTCATCATGTTGCTTTGTTGATACTATTTTCCACATCTTCTCTGCTCATTACAAACACATTCGAGAAGAATATTATTGTAGGTTTCCTTGTTTGTCATGGTAATACACGCGTGGTTCAATTTCAAACCCTATTCCTCCTATTCAATACACACACAAAAATCCATTAGTCAATTTTTTTAGGAGAGCATACATGATAAAAATCAAAGAGGAAGTTGCAGACAAGAAATAAACTCACTTACTTCTATAGAAGTGCAGACACAGTTGCAGTGGGGTATGGAGGGAGGGAGGGAGAGAAGAAGAGAAAGAGGGATGGGGTATGGAGGAAGGGAGAAGGAGAGAGAGAGAGAGAGAGAGAGAGAGAGAGAGAGAGAGAGAGAGAGAGAGAGAGAGAGAGCGAGCTTGTATGCATTTGAGAGGGGGAGACAATACACTTACATGTGTATATGTTTAATATATTATAAATATACATATATTATATATATACATATATTATATATTATATGTATATACACATATTATATATACAATATCATATTATACACATATTATATGTATATACACATATTATATATTACATATATTATATGTATATACACATATTATATATAAAATAACATATTATACAATAGCGTGTACGCGTTGTTTATAGTAAAAAGAGTGCGCATGCGTTGTTTATAGGAAAATGAGAGCGTACGTGCTACTTACAGCATAAGTACCCCGTACACTCTTTTTAAACTTGTAGTACCTCGTATGCGCTTTTGACTGTTTAGGCTTGGATGACAAAGCTACGGTTTGGAAGTTTGATTTCCCTCCATTTCTCTCATTTTTGACGTGTTTTATTTTATCTACTTGGTGTATTGACTTTGTCATCATCAAGTTTACACTTCATCAAGTGGGTATTTCTAAAATTGCCACCATATTTTCACTCATCTTCTGAGCTTTCTAACCATATAATTATTTTTCAATTTGAACAACAATAACATATTATTATTGAATTTCTTTTACCAGTGTCTCCATAGTTCTCACAGACATAGGTGCACCAATTTTTGAATAACTTTTGATATACTTATCCAAATTTAAAAAACTTTATATATTATTGTAGTGCACTTGATTCTTTACAATTTAAAAAAAACAAATTGTATTTTTTCGATTTGTTTAGTGCAACTTATGCTTCACGCACAAACATGTACCTAATTTTTAAGATGTACTCGATTGGAAAAATCATTAAAAAAAATACTCAACAAAACTTACAAAAAAATACACATCTTCTAGTGCTCACTCTTAACTATCTTTCTACCAAAATATTTGTCAAAATACTAAATCTAACTATGACTTTTTTGAAGCACACGTCAGACACTATGTTATGTTTTTCAGAAAAAAATCAGGGTCAGTTTTTCGTGCATGAAGGATTTGAACCCCTTAATATTATCCAATTTTGAAAAAGTTTAGTATTTTGGAAACTAGATTCAGAGTACTACAATATTTGTTCTTTGATTATCTTCATATCTTGAGTGGATGCCTTTCAAATTTTGCCTCCAAGTTCAGGTTCACCTGATTTCAAAAAAAAAAAAAGTGTCCAGTTATACCCCCCTTTTTGACCACCATCTTTGTGCACTTACCCATTGTGTGATATACTTCAAATGGATGCATTCCATCTACTCCTAGACACCCATGGTAGTTTGATGTCAAGGCCCAACATGATGGGGAGAAAAACTCTTATGTGATAAGTAAGAATGGTACACAGGTTCAAATGGATCCTTTACCTGATCAAGGGGAAGAGAGGAATATTGGTTCAAGTGTGACATTGTTGAGTGGGAAGGAGTTGCTAGAAACCATGAAGTAAGAGGATTCCCAAGGGTATGCCTTTGTATTGAAACCAAAAGATAGTCCTAAGCAGAAAACTAGTGAAGTAAGGGATGTTCCTAAAGAAGTCCAAGAGCTATTGGATAAGTATAAGGATATAGTGGCAAGTGAAATACCAAATGTTTTGCCTCCTATTAGGGATATTAGTCATCAGATTGATCTTATTCCTAGATCTACACTTCCTAATAAGGTTGCATACAAAATGATCCCTACTCAAAATGAAGAGATAGCAAAACAAGTGCAAGAGCTTTTGGATAAAGGACTAGTGAGGAAAACCCTTAGCCCATGTGCTATACCTACTATCCTAACACCCAAGAAGTATGGTAAGTGGATGATGTGCACTAAATTTAGGGACATTAATAAGATTACCATAAGATACCACTTTCTTATGCCTAGAATTGAGGATTTGATGGACTATCTTGGAGGGGCTTGTTATTTTTGTAAGATTGACTTGAAGTTAGGGTACCATCAGATAAGGATCAGACCTGGAGATGAGTGGAAGACCGCCTTCAAGACCAATGAGGGTCTTTATGAATGGATGGTGATGCCCTTTGGGATTTCCAATGCACCTAGTACCTTCATATGCCTCATGAATGAGGTATTGGTTGAATCTATTGGCAAATTTGTGGTTGTCTACCTTTATGATAGTCTTGTTTTCAGCAGGTCTAAGGAGGAACATCTCAAGCATTTGGGATAGGTATTGAAGAGGCTCCATGAGGAGAAGCTGATGATCAACTTAGAAAAATGTGAGTTTATGAAAACTGAACTTGTTTACCTTAGCTTTGTTGTCTCTAATGGATGTTTAAAAATGGATCCATCAAAAGTTGAAGCGTTGAAGCCATACTTAATTGGCCCACACCTAGAACAGTAGGTGATGTGAGGAGTTTTCATGGATTGGCTACATTTTATAGAAATTTTATTAAGGGGTTTAGCCATCTTTGTGCTCCTATACTAGACACCATCAAAGGCAGATTAAAGTGTAAGTTTGTTTGGACATAAAAGGAAGGTCAAAACTTTGAACTCTTGAAAAGGAAAGTAGCAACATTGCTCACTCTAAGACTCCCCAATTTCAATCATCTCTTATAGTTGAGTGTGATTCTAGCAAACAAGCAATTGGTGCAGTCCTTAGTCAAGAAGGACACCCAGTGGCTTTCTTCTCTGAGAAGTTGAGTGAGGCCAAACAAAGGTATTCAACATATGATTTGGAACTCTATGCTATGGTGCAGGCTCTCAAGAAGTGGAGACATTATCTCCTACCCAAGGAATTTATTGTGTTTATATATTATCATGCATTAAGTTTTCTTAATGGCCAAGAGAAATAGAACCAAAGGCACATCAAGTGGGTGGAACAACTCCAACCTTATACCTTTACCATTAAGCATAAAAACGGGGCTTCAAACAAGGTGGCAGATGCATTGAGTATGAGGATACTCACTATCCAAGAAATTTAGTTACAGAGCATTAGACTTGATTCACTTAAGGAGATGTACAAGGATGACCATGATTTCAAGGAAGCCTATGAGGTTTGTTCCATTTTTTTTAACTCTTGTCATGTTGCATTCTATGATTTTATATTGCAGGAAGGATTACTCTTCAAAGGTCACCTTTTGTGTGTGCCTAAATGCTCCATGAGAGAGAACAATATCAGGGAGAAACATAATGGCAGCCTAGGTGGACACTTTGGACTTGATAAAACTTTGGAATAGGTTATAGATTTTATTATTGGCCCAAGGTAAAAGCAAATGTCAGAAGGTTTGTTGAAAATTGTCCTATTTGTTAGAGGGAAAAGGGAGTGTCTTCTAATGCGGGCCTATATCAGCCCCTTCCTATTCCTGCTAGGCCTTGGGAATGCATAAGTATAGATTTTGTGCTAGGCCTCCCTAGGACACCTAGAGGATTTGATAAAAATTTTGTTATTGTTGATAGGTTTAGTAAAATGGATCATTTTGTGCCATGTAAATGCATAAATGATGCATCACATATTGTAAGGATTTTCTTCAAAGAGGTTGTTTGGATTCGTGGCTTGCCTCTCAACATTGTGATAGACCAGGATTCTAAATTTGTGGGGAAATTTTGGAGGACTTTGTGGAAAAGGTTGGGCACTTAGTTTTCCATTACATTTGCCTACCATCCTCGAACTGATGGTCAGACAAAGGTTGTCAATACATCCTTTGGTAATCTCCTTAGATGCCTCACTAAGCAACATGGTCAAGCTCGGGATCTGGTGATAGGGCAGGCCGAATATGCTTATAATGATTTAGTTAATAGAAGTAATGGAAAGAGCCCTTTTGAGATTTTTTATGGACTTCATCCACGAGGTATACTAGAACTCAGAGATCTCAGTGGCATGGATAAGAGGAGCACTCAAGGTGAGGACTTTGCTACTACCATGAAGGATATCCATGATAAGGTGAGGTTGACTCTACAACAAAGTGTTGATAAATACAAGGCCAAGATAGACCTTAAAAGAAGGGATGCACAGTTCAAGGTGGGTGACTTGATCATGGCTTATTTGAAAAAGGATAGACTACCCAAGGGCCATCCTACTAAACTGCTTATGAAGAAGATTGGACCTCTCAAGATTGTCCACAAGTTTGGCAATAATGCCTATGAAATTGAGCTTCCCCCTAACTTAGGACTTTCACCTATCTTCAATGTGTGTGATTTGTCTCTTTATAAGGGATCTATTGGTGCAGATGGCCTTCTTGATTATCCTACTATTGCAGATGAAGAGGCTTGGATGAAAGATTTACCTCCTACTAGGCCATTGCAACTTGACAACATCATAGATTCCAAGGTGGTGAAAAAGACAAGTAGGGGATTCTATAAGGAATACTTGGTTAAATGGGCTAGCCTACTCGATTTAGAGGCCACATGGATGACAAAATCTGATATCCTCAAGCATGGTACTAGTGTGCGGCAGTTGACGACTTGAGGGACTTGAGTTTTTCAGTCTCGGGGAGTATGGTGCAGGGGCCCAATAATTGCTCCTTATTAGTTTTGTGTGTTTTTGTCTTGTTTTAATCATGTTTTTCATAAGGCCTCTTAGGCCATTTAATGCTTGTAATCAAGGGTCATTTGTAAGGCCTTCCTGGCCCATTTTTTCCACGAAGACTTTAGGTGGTCAAAATATTTACCACATATAGAATGTGGATATTTTTATGCCTTGAGTCTTATTGGTCATGTTAGGATCAGTTGGAGGTCAGTGGGTCACTATCATGTGACACTTTGAACATAATGTCCTTCAAGTTGTAAATGTGGTTTAAAAGTTATTTTGTAACCTTAACAACTTTTTGAAATGTTGACAACCAACGATTAGGGGGTTTAAAATTGGTTGCAGGTGGTTATGTAGTTTTCATGAGGGCATTTATAAACTCTATGAATGATTTTGAATGTAATGGTGAATTGGAGAATGAAAGAGAAAGTCCTGTTCCATCAATTCTGTGTGTTTCAATGTTGAAATTTGTTGTTTTCTGCAACTGTATGACTGTGTACGGATTGGCAATCCCAAGATAGGTGTATGGTGTTTTAGCCTAATGTCTTAGATTTTATTTTTGACTGATTTGAAGTGCTCAAGTGTCATATTTTCTGAGATCCATAGGATTGAAGTAAGATTGGTCTAGGAAAACATCAAAACCCTAAGGGTTTGGCTGCAAATGGACAAAACCTAACAGTCCAATGTGGAAAAATCACAAACCCATGTGGAATGTTAGGAATCATTTTATTATGCATGTTGAAGGAGATTTTATGTTTATTGGAGCAGGATTGGACCTTTTGGCATGATGCCCTGTGCTTGGTATGTTGATGTGACAAGCCTTCATGAGAGAGAATTGCTATTTTAGAGAAACAATACATGGAATGGGTGTGATCCAACAGTGGATTTGGAGTCCTTAGATGTGTGAAGACCTCAAAAAAATTCTCCTTTACCCAATATTTTTATTGTTGAGGTCGTCCTTACAAGGATTGAATGTCTTAGGCCTATTAGGCTTATTAGACTCAATCTTGGTCGACTAGGTCAGTCGTAGAACCCAGATCCCATTTTGTGAATTTTATTAGAGGGCCCAAATGGGTATCTAAATATGTGTTTCTTTTGGGGTCTTGTTTAAATAATTATGGAATTAGGGCCCAAAAAGTCAAAACGGAGACCTAATTATAATAGGTCTCCTAATAGGCCTAAGTTGCACAGTTCTACAAGAGAGATTGTAACAAAGGTTTCAAGGGGTAAAGTTAGTCAAAGAATGATTGTATAGACATAGGAAGACACCCACACATGTTTCCTACCAAATTTGTGAAGTGGTCCTAGTTGGCAAGGGTTTGATGGTTGAGTTGATTCTTGGAGTTTAGAGGCTTGATGTGAGAAGTTGTATCTCCTCTTAGTGTTGAATTAACTTGAGGGATAGGTCTTAGGAGAAGGAAAAAAACCAAGTTCAAGATTACCTTTTGCAAGGTGATAGGACAGGACCATTGGATGGTGCCTAGGAGTAGCCTCTTGTGAAGCATTTTACAAGGATTAAGAAGGTGACACCAACCCCTCTACATCATTGTCGAACTGGTGGTATTCTTGCATTTGATTTTTGATTCAGAGATTTCTTCCCATCTTTTGACTTCTTCTTTTCTTCAGCTTTGACTTCTTTTTTTTTCTTCTTTACCATTCTGAACTGAACACATATCAGGTTGGAAACCAAGTTTGGTTTTGTTTGATTTAACTTTATTAGATATTTCAAATTACTGGAAGACAACTGAGAGGGGGGGTGAATCAGTTGTCACAAGATTACCAAAACCTTAAGCAATTAAAAATTTAATACCAGAACCCAAAAGATCAATACCAGAATGCATAAACCAATTATTGAAATAGCAGATAAACCAATTAAGCATAAACAACAATCAGAGAATAAATACCATCCACATGACACCAATATTTGTATGTGGAAAACCTGGTAAAGGGAAAAACCATGGTGCAAAGCCTACCCACAGTCAGATAATACTTTTGCAGTAAGTATGTAATTACAATTGAGCAACCTGCACTTGCAGGACGACCAACAACCTAGAGCATACTGCTCATCACAAAAGGAGTCTCATTGACTACATAGAAATCCAGACTACAATCCAGAGGAAATAATGAACTGCAAAGATAACATCTCCTATGCCTGAATATAGTTCTAGTTAAGATCAATACCAAAGGACTAAATCCTCTGCCTGAATGATTATTACATTATTCTCTCTTATTACATTCTATATCCCATACCATATGATCTACAATGAGATCTTACATCTCATATATACAAACCCTCAACCACAAACAATAAGGTCGACCACCAGACAATAAAACAATTACATAATTACAAAACTTGTCGGCCTGACACCAAACAAATAATATCCAACCCATAAGACATCCTAGAAACACATCGAGAAGTCCAATCCACACGTTACATTAAGCTGGTCCATAACCTAGATAATACCAGGATGCAATATAGGTCCACACACGCTAAAGCAATGATCCCAATCAACCAAGTCTCAAACATGATCACCATCACCATCCTGAATCTCCATAAGAAGCCACACTAACACCACTTATGCATATAATAAAAGATCATCAACAAAGCTCTGCTAGTGAAACCCTCACCAGAATAACAAACCAAGCTTGCCAGCAAGTAGGATAGCATCTGATCACTAGATCAAAACCAACTGATTGAACATGAATCTAAGTAGCATGAATAAGCCAATTCCATAACCCAAACATACTGGAGCATACTGGATCATGTCAGATCATGCTGGATCATGATGATCCAATCCAATCAGAAACCAAACAACGTACTGGGACCATAAGGATACTAGTAAAGAAACCAAAATAACTAGTGTTGACATCAATGACAAAACATCAATACAACACATAATCAATTCCTCAAAATGGCCAACAATCTCCCCCTTTGGCATTGATGGCAACACTCTATGTGAAAAACATCCAAATGCCAAGAAATACCAAACAAGTCTTCCCCAATGGAAGACAACCAACAATATCCCACACAAAGATATAGAAATTAAGTTCTAAAACAAAGACCAAACTCCCCTTGTGAATGATATCTCTATAAAGCTCTATTTTTTACATATATCTCTCCCCCTTTGACATCAATGCCAAATATCTGACAAAAATATCAAAGAAAAAACCAAAAACCATTGAATCACAAGGCTAACTACTCCCCCTGAGTAGTAGCATCCCCACATCAATCTAGAAAGAATGATATCTCTGATAATGCATACTAGACTGATGTCAAATAACATCAATAAGTTCTCTGCCAGAGGGGCAAAAACTCCTAATCTGTCTCTGAGATACTCAAATTATTTTTTAGGAAACGGTTTAGTGAAAATATCTACAATCTACTCTTTAGTGTTCACATAAACCAGTCTAACCTCATTTTCTTCCACCTTCTCCTTCAAAAAGTTATACTTGATAGATATGTGCTTTGTATTAGAGTGAAATACCAGATTCTTTTATATGTCAATAGTAGTAGAGTTATCACAGTGAATAACTACTGGTCCAATGCAATACACTTTAATATCCTTCAACATTTGCTTCATCCATAAAACTTGTGTACAATTAGTAGCAAGAAAAACATACTCAGCTTCAATTGTAGATAAAGAAGTACATGATTGTTTCTTGCTGATCCATGAAACCAACTTCTTTCCAAGAAAGAAAGCTCCACTGGAAGTACTTTTCTGGTCATCAACGTCACCTTCCCAATTTGCATCTGTATATGCATATAAAGTAAACTCATCATCCTTAGGGTACCACAAGCCATATTTAGATGTACCTTGCAAGTATCTAAAAATTCTTTTCACCGCACTCTCATGATTTTCTCTAGGATCACTTTGATATCTAGATGTAATACAAATAGCATTCATTATGCCAGGCTTAGTCTAAGTCAAATATAGAAAACCTCCAATCATAAACTTGTATCTTGTAGGATTTACCAGTACAGATACATCTTTCCTTGTCAATTCTCACTTGTAACCATAGGAGTACTTACCAGTTTAGAGTCTACCATACCAAATTTCTTCAACAATTCCCTAGCATACTTAGTTTGACACATGAATATACCTTTATCAGTTTGAGTAATCTGCAAACCTAAGAAAAATTTCATTTCCCCAATCATAGACATTTCAAATTCTTTCTCCATATTTTTAGAAAATTCCATGCACAACTTATCTTCACCTCCAAAAATAATGTCATCAACAAAAACTTCAATAATAAATATATCATCATCAGTGAATTTATAATATAGATTACTGTCAACATTACCTTTAGTGAAACCAAGCTTCAAAAGATATTTATCTAACCTTGCATACCAAGCTCTAGGTGCCTTTTTCAATCCATATGTTGGTCCTCACAACTGGAATGGAAACTAGGTAATAAAACACAATTTAGAGATTGAACATCCTTGAATAGCTAGCTTTCCTATAGAAAAGTCTCATTTACTTATTGACCAGGGATGTAAACTTAAAATGGGCTAGCACTATATTTGCACCAAGTTCATATCGCAACCATTCTATATTACTACAGGAAAGGAAATTCTTTGAAGTAAACATGGAAAATCACAATGAACTAATACTTAATCAGAATTCACAACTGGAAATAACTTTAAGCAACTACTACTAAATGATAATGTTCTGGCAAGTGAATAGAAACTACTCTGTCGTTGTGGCTGGAGGAACAAACACAGGAACTGTTTCCAATGGCTACAGGAATAGACAATTGTCGAAACAACAACTATTGCAAGATGGAAACTAACTGGAAAACACAAAGGATTACTCACCAAGTTCTCCCCCCCTTGAGTGATTATATCTGAGACTTTCAGATTACAATTTTTAATCTTAAAATCACATTGATCTCTTTATTCCAAATCGACTGTGAAAATACAATAGTACCAGAAGACTGAGTATTATAAATACTATGGTCATTCTCTTATGTCCTCGAGAGGAGAGAGAGACCCCTTTATTTATATGGAAACTTATAACAAATTCCTAACCGATCAACCACATTCCTACAGAATAGGTGAACAGGTTTTATTAAACAAAAGAAGAAGTCAGTGCAGGAAGACAAAACAACATCTGTCCTGCAGCTGAGAAAATATAACATGACTTACTTCCTAGATCTGAGCTCCACTAAGAATAGTTATAAATGTCTCATAAATCATTCTGCTGAAGAATCAGTCAAGTGGCTTTGATCTCCCTTAATGCTACTTTTCTTTGAATAGGTTTGCATTGTGGCTACATGCTTGGTGCTTCTTTAAACCACCACTTAGTCTTTCCTTCTCCTTTGCCGACCCCGCACCATGATGTTAACATGCACAACAAACATGTGTATATACTAATGCTAACATGATATAAATTAAACCATACTTAAGATTGATTTAGATATTTGCATAGATAAACCATTTAAAAATGATTATATGACAACCTTAAGTATCAGACAAATCAATTCCAGAAACACTTAAAAGGTATCAACTAGGAGAGTATCCTGATCCAAATATTATCTAATCACAAGACCTAGGCAGGAATATTATAACAAAAATCTATCAAAATAGAGCCATTATTTAGGCTCATCATCTCCCCCAAACCTAACTTTTTGCTGATCCTCCAGCAACAAGAAAATTCCAAATTCTGGCATTGATTTTGAAATTGCCAAGAGTAACCTGCCCAGAACCTCATCTCATGCAGACAAACTCTAGTAAACTCCTTTCATTTTCTCCAATCTCATCCACCTGGTACATTCTACTGCTTTACTATATGGTGGATCATTATCCATGTATCCCATCAGTGGCCATAGGAGGATTAGAGGCTGAAAACTGAGAGGCAACCAATGTATTCCCTTTGTTCTTCCCAAGTGCATATATTTGGGTGCTCGCTTTAGTGCTGCATGGTAGTTTTGTAAGGAGTGTGGTTCAGATTGCTTCAACTCATCTAGCAGGCTATTCCAGTGTTGGAATAAATGTCCTATTGCTACCTATCCTTCCCTTGTAGCCATTTGTTCATATTCTTTATACACCTCTTCTCTTAAGGGTAGAATATCTTTTGCATAATCTGGCTGATATACAATCTTTTTCCAGTCAAAATAAAGTCTTCTAGGCTCTCTTGATTCAACCCTCAATGGCAATGAAAGGCCAAATTCTTCCTTTCTATGTATCTAGAACTGCTCTCCTCTTTCTATTTCATTTTGCATCCATGACATGAGAGCTCTCAATTGGATATCTCCAATGTAGAGGAGAGGGTTCCAATCAACATCATCAAGAACAACATAGTTATGTAAATAAAATTCACAGAGTAGATTCTTAATGGCTGTAGGAGATGTCTGATAAACATGATAGAATTCCTTAGGTGTCTGCAATGAGGGACTTAGATCCCTGACAATTCTCATCATCTAAAAAATAGATATGTTGTTCTTTTATGTACAAAGATTAAACACGAGGAGGTGCTTGACATTGCATTAGTTGTGGTACCATAGTGGCTAATGTTTCCACCTTAGTTTTAAGCTGAGCAATCTCCTCGTCTTTTTGTTCAATAATCTTCTTCTGCTGGTTAATTATCATCTGCATTTCTGCCTTTTGCAATTCCCATTCCTGGTAAAGGGCAAGTGCCACTACATGATTGGTAAGGGAAGTAGGTGTTCTATGAATAGGCGCCCTAGGTTTCATCTTTTCAACTTTGCTCCCTCCTTCAATAACCTGTTCTATAGCAGATGCTAAACCATCCAACCTATGAAAACCTACTTCTCCCTGAGGCTTCTCATCAATGTTCTATAGTTCTTCTTCTTCATCTTTTTCTTGTTCCCTTTGGAGTTCCCTAGGTGGAGAAGGAGGAACATCATTATGGGGTGGACTGTGTGGCTCTTGTTTTGGAGAATCAACCAGAATGGTGACATTCGGCTCCACTAATTGGTCTTGATTTTTAATATTTTTCCGGAGCCTACCACTGCTTCTCTGAGATTTTCCTTTAGTGGCTGCATGACTACTTCCTGTAGCTAATTCCTCAACTACTTTAGTGGTTATAGGAGAAACTATTTTTGTAACTTTCCTTTTCTTGGAAACAGGAGAGGGTAAATTATCACTTTTACTTTTATCCTCCTTCTTTTCTATGTCAACCTATTTTCCTTTGCCTTTTTCCTTTCGTGCGATAGCCCTAGTTTTCATCAGGCTTTGAGAAGGAACCCCTGCTATTGCTTTTTCTTGTAAGGGTTCCTTTTCTACAGGAACATTTTGTTTTGATGATATTCTGGAGGATGAGGGTTTAATAGGGGAACTAGGTTTTTCAATATTTTCAAAATTTTCCTGTTCTTGAGATGGAAGTGGTTCCATTTAACCCTTATTTTCTACCCTAAACCTTCTAATTTCAACAATTTCATTCCAAGACATTGGAGAGACATCTCTTAAAGGCCTTTCAACCAACAACTTAATTAGGCAATGATGAGAAACAAAGTGAGGCCTACCTTTCTGGGTTTTTGCTGTACTTATGGAAAGAAGGTTGTACAATATGTTTGGAACATTCATCCTTCTCCCGTGGCGTAGATGACTCAGAAACTTTGAGAACCTTCCTTCACAAGTTAAATACTTCAAAACATATAATGCTACTGCTCTCTATTCAGGAGAAAGAGATTCTCGCCTAGCTCCTTATCTATCTATTACTAAGGGCGGGTCTCCCTGCCGTGTAAACTTTGCTCTTGCACTACGTGCATCCTTAGATTCTGGGTACTTTTCTCCATCTGTTGACAATCCAATTACTTCTGCAATTCGTTCCTTTGTCACCACAACTCTCAAACCATTTACCTGGGCTTCTCCATTTGAAAGTGTGCAGGTAAATTCCCTTGCAATTTCCTCATTAAACTCAGTCAGCTTCAAAAAATAATCCAGCCACCCACTCTTGCAGAATAATGGCTCACAATCTTGGTCTTGAAGAAGGACTTCATGAACTATCAGCTCATGACAAACAGGTGGATCACCCATTGCAGCAATAACACTTTCTACTCACTAATGGCGTAAATTTGCCCAATTCTGCAACTAAAATATACTCAATATGCTCTTACTTGATCAGAATCCAGCTGCAATTCTAAAATAACTCTAGACAGACAAAAGGACAGAGTACAAAATATCACCTCAAACCAAAAATTAAAAAAATTAAAACTCAATCTGTTATGACATAAGAATTATCTGCTAGAGTAATTATTAGCGTACTTCCCCCCCAACCTAAGGTTTAACAGACGTTCACACATGTGGAGGAGGACTGAAAAATGACACTACTCAAAATATCATAATGATAGCTAATATGGTTTAATTATATACATGTAACAAAAATAAATACACACGAGCGTACTTGACATCACGCGATAATGACTGTAGCTGAAGACATTGAGCTGTCATGCACAAAACAATAGGTGGAAATGAATGAAGAGAGTGGAAAGAAATGAGTGAATATGGAATGGAATATTCATTGCGTAGAAATGTACTTCCATCAGATATGGAAGTATTAATTATGAGCATGCAACAAAGATTTAGGATGGAGAGGTAACAACAAAGCCATCGCCAGTTGCTGCAGGAATCTTGGCATTTTCTGGTAAGGAGAATTGCTATATAAATTCATTCTTGCTAAGAGGCTTGTGGTATGGGCACAGATGATGACCATTGACTAGAAATTTAAATTTGACAGGATCAATTGTGGATAATCGGACAACACCATTAGAGAATGTTTCAACTATCTCATAAAGTCCTAACCATCGTGTCTGTAATTTTCCCAAGTTATCTTTATACCTTGAATCATAGAGAAGGGCCCAATCACTTGGATTGAATGATTTTTCTTTGATATAGCGATCATGCCACTTCATGCGTTGATTTTGAATTATTTCTGTGTGATGCAGGGCTGACTTTCTTATCTCATCTAAGGCATTAAGCTGCATGAGCCTTTCCTCTTGTGCTGCAGAAAGAGTCATATCCAAGGCAATGGCTGTTCTCAAGGTTTTATGCTCAAATTCCACAGGCATCATTGATTTTGTCCCATATACCATTTCAAAGGGTGTAAACCCCATTGTGGTTTTCCAAGTGGTTCGATAAGCCCATACTACTTCAAATAACCTGCTAGACCAATCCTTACAGTTAAGAGCTACTATTTTGGTCAATATTAATTCAAGGTCCCTGTTAGTGATCTCTGCTTGTCCATTTTCCCGAGGATGATAGGGAGTGGATTTTCTATGCCTTACATTGTATTCATTAACCAGGCCGGTGATCAAAGTGGAAGTGAATTGTGCCCCTTGATCTGTTACAATTTCTCTAGGAACTCCATATCGAGTAAAGATCTCTTCATATAAAAATTTTGCTACCTTATTATCCCTAACATGCTTGAATGCTTTGACCTCAACCCACTTTGTGACATAGTCAGTACAAACAAGAATGTATGACCGACCATTTGATGATGGGTCTATTGGCTTGATGATGATTGTAATGTATTCATCACTTGTTGTCATTGATGAAACACTCACACACTCATATGATTACATTGACTACTAGTGTAACTTCAATTGGTTTGCACTATCAACCAGTATGTTTAAGGTTTATCTCCAACTAGTACTCCGTGTCAAACAGTATGTGCTTAAGAGAGAACCTATAGCTAAACTAAGTCAACATCAAAATTAAATGAAGATGAAGATGGAGATCAAGTGGAAGATTCTAGGACAACGGTTCACATGTTTTGTTCCAACCGGTATTGACTATTCTAATTGGTATCTTATTTTGTGATGAGTTACCAGCACCATTTTCTTGGCGGTCAATTTTGTGATGAGTTTTGATTACTTGTCTAGATACACTGCACCTAGGAAATTGTGATTTGATTTCCTTAGGCCGACATAAGATTTGAATGTCTATTTAAAGACATCTTAGTGAATCATTTGAAACTGATAGAGAGGATGTTATGCGAATACTGATATGCATCAAGAGTGAAAACTTTTGTTGAAGAGCGATAAGTGTTAAGATGAAGAGTAGTGTTGAATGTACTTAGAATGATCTGATCAAGCAAATATTGTGCTACTCAGAACAGATCAAACCATTCTTGTTGTTTTCTAATCATTACAACATAATCAAATCCCCTAACCAGGTAAGATCTGATAAGCTTCATTGTACAAATCCTCTAACAAGGTGATCCATTAGTTTGGACTCTCAAATCCTCCAACGAGGTTACTCCTAATAGGGTAGTACTCTTAACAGGGTATAAGCTTCTAATCAAGCTTTGGGATCTCTAACAAGATTTGCTCCTAGCAGAGCACTTTGTAAGACCTTAACCAGCCAGTTATCTATTATTGTAGATAGTTAACTTGTGAGTTCCATCACATCGTGGTTTTTACCTATTTAGGTTTTCCACGTATAAATACTTGTGTTATGGTGGATGCTTTACTTTTTGTGGATGTTGTTATATCCTTTTGGATAGCATGTATTTTGTTTAAATGCTTGGTTAAGTTCATCTACCAGTTAGTGTTTGAAGTAGTCTTTTATTTGGTGTCACTGATTCACCCCCCTCTTAGTGCTTTTCAAGTCCATAAATTGGTATCAGAGCCTAACTTCTTTGAAGCCTAACTGCTTAGAAGGGAGTCTTGAAACTAACATGGGGGACAAGAGCTACTTTGAGATGGCTAGAGAGCTAGAAGCTAACAGAAATGAAGTTGAATCCCCTAGGGGATAACAGAAAGCTTCCTAAGTCAAAAGGAGAGAGCTATCTGAAAAAATGTTAGAAATATTTGATAATAGTTCTTCAGATGAAGCCAATATTGAAGCTTTAGTAGGAGAAGTTGAAAATTTGAGTGATGAGAAACTGAATCTAAGGAGAGAGCTAGAAGGTCTCACTATCCGCATGAGTCAGGAACTGGAAGCCAGAAGAGCTGCTGAAGATCTTATCAAGGTAAGAGATCAAGAGATTATAAAGATCAAAAGGGAAAAAGACACTATGCATGAGAACTTGATTGCTAAAACAGAAGAAAAGGAGAACCTAAAGCTAGATCTTGAGCTGGCATCGTCTCTGAAAGAGAACCTGTCTAAGCATAATGAAGATCTTGTCAAAAAGCTTACTGAAGCCAATGAGAAATTTGAGAAGTTCATCAAAAGTTCTACCATGCTGGAAGAACAAATTCAATCACAAAGATTGAAGGGTGATATCTCTGGGCTTGGTTTTCATATAATTGAAAAAGGTGAGTCCTCCGGTACAAAGAACAAAACTGCTCCTAAAGTCAATAAGACTATCGGTAAGAAAGTTTTTAAACCTGTCTCCTTTGTTTGCTATAAGCCTAGTCATACTGCAAATGTCTTTAGAGACAAACCTAACAGAAATGCAAATTACAATACTAATGCTAGGTATGTGTCTAGAAAGTTTGAAGGTCATTGCTTCACATGTGGAATGTATGCACATAGACCAAATGGTGATCGGATAAGAAACTTTGATAACCGGGTAAACCTGAACTGGCAAAGATCCTACAACAACCAGTTTAGTCCATTCGAGATGGAAAAGGTAACAAATGTTATTTACATCTTCTATAATAACTTTGGTCATGTGGATATGAACTGCAGAAGAAGAATAGGAAGAGGAAATGCAGGACCTTGGAGATCATCTGGTAAGGTCTGTTACCACTACAACAAACTCAGGCACTTAGCAAAATTTTGTAGATCAAGAAATAGAAAACCGGTCAACTCTTTCAAGGATCAGAAAGGCAAGCAGAAAGTTGATGTTGAGGAACTTAGAGAAGATATGAATCAGATTTGGAAAAACAAAGGCGATGACTCGCCTGGAGAAGAAACTATTCCTTCACCCAGTGAAGAGAACCCAACATCGATGACTTAAGCCTATTTTGACATGGCTAAGGGGAGCTTAATGGTAAAACATCTCCGGACCCCTTGTAAAATGAGCAGGAAAGAATTTTTGAATCTAGAATTTTGGTGACTTTTTGTTGACGTGTTATCAACCGGTATTTCACTTAAGCAGTGAAATTAGGGTTTGTAACCTAAAGTGCGAGAAATTATTACAGTTGCTAAAAAGGGATAAAAGCAAGTTTTACTTTATCTTTTTTACCTTAACTCTTTTGAGAAAGAAATTTGAAGCGATTGCAGAGCTGAACAAGATTTTCTTGGTGTCAATTGGTGAATGTTTTGTGATTAGAGAAATTAAGTTGAATCAAAAGTTGCAGAGAGGCGAATGGGTGTGCATTTGGTCATTTCAATTGGGAAACAGAGAAACGTGCAAGAAACAAGGTATTTCTTTGAGTATACCACTTCGGAACTTGCTTATCTAGAATGGCATCTACTTCTAAGTCTATAGAGAGGTTGATGATCACTATTGATCCCGAGGAATCTCTAAAGGCAAATCAAATCATGTCTTATAATGCATTGTCACAAGTCCCGAGCGGCGTTGTGGTCAAAGGTGACTTGTCCAGCTATATAGATTGCAAGATAGAAGATTCAGGAACTCTACACATTTATACACAATTGAAATCACTCTGTGATAAGAACGGAAAGATTGAAACAAAATATTGTAAGGTTTTTGAAAATGGTTTTCATAATGCCGCCTACTTTCTTGAAGATTTTGAGGAAGAACACATAAGAATAATTTTGAGTCGAGTCCACGGAGAGAACATGTATTTAGTAAGGTCTCATACAATAACCAAGGAAGCTATTTAGGCTGTAACTGGTTATTTCTCAACCGGTGAAATTTCTGTGCTAAGACGAATTTCAAAGGATACTGTCTTCAAATTAACCGGTTCTACATCTGCTAAGCATGCTTTTTCTATCAACAATATTAGAGACTGTGCACTGAAACTAGCAGCAATGGTGATAGGCTACCGGGTATTTTACTCCAGTAGACTTAATAGTGTTCCATCTGCAACAATTCATACAACACATAGAATGATTGTTGATAATGCAGATTATGATATCTGTGAAGCCATCAGAGTGCAATTATTTCAAAATTTGCAATCCATTAAGAAGGACAACACTCAAAAGTTCAAATATGGTCAGCTATTAGCCAAGTTATTTTTCTATTTTCAGAACTTCCTACTAGGTATTGGAGACATTGAATGGTCAAAAGACCTACCACTCATTGCACAGATCAAGAACAACATTAAGGCTATGAAGAATACTTTTTCAGCTGCCTTGAATAAGTATTTTAATGAATTTTAGAAAAAGATGAGCATGAGAATGAGGTTACCTGAAGATGTGGTAAAACACTTTGAAAAAGACATAGTCTTCACTGTTACCACTAACTTTTGCTTGATGCAAGCAATTGATCCTAGAGAGGAAGAGATGGAAGATATGAGCTATGAGGTTAATCATGATTTACTGGTCAGCTATGCTAATACCCTGTTAGCATCGCCTAAAGATAAACAACAGGCAAAATTGGACATTGTGGCAGTCTAAGTTTTACCAATAGAAACCGGTATTGTACTTGTAGCTAATGTGAAAGGAAAGAAAAAGAAGGTTGATGAAAAGTCTCCTGTGAAAAAGACCACAAGGGTGACTCAGAGTGTCCTAACAAAAAAGGAACTGACACCTAAAGTATATGTAAAGAAGGAGAGTGCACCAAAGAAGATAAATCGGAAATTGATTTTGGAACCAGAGTCCGAGGGTACAGATTCTGAAGAAGAACCAAATAAGGAAAAAGCAACCAGCAGAACACCCAAGAAGGTAAAGGTAGTGCCAAAGGTAACTACACCTATAGATATTGTTACCTACAAACCTGACACAGTTTTTCAGAGAACAATGAAGACATTAGGAAGAAATAGGTTTGACAATGTCAAAGAATATTTTGATTCTTTAACTGAAGATGAGCATAAGCAAGTCATTCAATAGGTAATAACTTATTTGGGTCATTACAATAGATTTTCGGATGAGTTGGACAAGGATATTTCAATCTCTTTGTATAATACTTTTTTAGATAAATGGGATGAAGCAATTCAATTGGAAAAGAAGATTATTGATGAAATATTTGTACAATATTTTCCCAATTTATCATCGGATGGAATTAGTGCTTTAGTTGAGCAATACAAAGTATATTTTGATTTTAAAATGAGAAGATTGAAGCTTCTTAATGCAAAAAGGGTAGTTATTGAGTCTGAGATACATCAACTAGCCTGTGTAATAAAAAAGTGGGAAGAAGTCGTCCACTCTAGCAATAAGGATAATACTACAGATGATGTTCCTCGACCGGAAATGGATGAAGAGGAGATTGTTCAACCTGACATAGTCTATCCAATCAAGAAGAATGATGATTAAATTATTCTTGTTGATGAAGATGTTCAGAACATAGTAGACCTATCTGGAGACATCACTGCACCAGATATGAAGCCTCCTACAATCACTGAAGTACAAGTTACATTAGTTGATCAACTAGCTATTCAACTAAAAGTGGACAATGAATCGACAATGGAACAACTGGAGAAACCCCAATCTCCACCGGTCATTGAAAATACTCAAAAGGAGTCTAATGAGAAAATTGTCACTCAGTTACCTAGAGAGACAATAGAGAAGAATACAAAGAGAGCTATCATTAAGAGTGTACCCCTGAACCGATGAAGCATAAACTACTTGAAGAAGATGATGATGATGATGATTCTTTAAGTATTTTAGGACCCATTGATATGAACACTTTGAGCGCATCAGAAATGATGAAGATTGCTAATATTATGAAATCTAGATAACATAAGAAGATACTAAAAGAGCAAAGGATTGAAGCAGAGACAATCCAAAATGCAGTAGAAATTTTGTCTGGTTTACTATCGGAAACAACTGTTGCACATCTTCGTACACCCATTAGAAAACTTGATCAGTTAGTTGTAGATGCATCTAATCAAATCAAGTCACTTGAAGATGCTGCTCAAATGTCTATTGAGAAGAGCCATAAGAAGAAATATGGAGATAAACTGGTAAAGAACATTGAAAGTGGCAAAATGGAAGTATGTTGAGAAAAGCTATTGAATCTGGAGGAAAGTATCTTGCCTTTACCTCCAATGTTTCTTTCTTTTATTCTAATATTTATAAGAGTCAAATTGAAACTGAGCAAGAAATAGAATAGATATGCAAGGCATATGTCCCACTCCAGGACTCTATTCATGCCTTTAACCGGTCTATAGATGATTTGCATGACAGATTGAACAAGAATGATAATGAGAAGGCTAAGAGACTCCGATCCCTAAAAGAGCTCAAGAGTCTGCTCACCTCACATGTCAACATTCTTCAGAGAGCCTACTCCAATGCAGAATTTATTCTTTCTACTCCTGAAACCTACACGCTAGACTCAATGGAAGAATTCCATTCCTAGCTGATGTCTACATTTGAGTATACTACTAACATACTAGAATCATGGGAAAATGCTTTATCACAAAAGAAGGAGAACTTCAATGATATTTTTATGAGATTAGACAATGCATGAAAATTTTTAAGTTATAATATATGTTGAACACCTTGATGCATATTTTCTATATATATGTATATATTTTGCTTTATCATTTTGGTATTTTTGTCAAAGGGGGATTAATAATATGTATGTGTGTTTTTGAAAATTTTGTATTTATGCATGCATTAAGGGGGAGTATGAGTATATGTGTAAATATTTTGTGTATGCACACTTAGCGGTATTGTATTACTCTAAAATTTTCTAAGCGTTGCCATCAAAGCCAAAGGGGGAGATTGTTGGCTTGATGATGATTGTAATGTATTCATCACTTGTTGTCATTGATGAAACACTCTCACACACACATATGATTACATTGACTACCGGTGTAACTTCAATTGGTTTAAACTATCAACCAGTATGTTTAAGGTTTATCTCTAACCGATACTCTATGTCAACTAGTATGTGCTTAAGAGATAACCTGTGGCTACACTAAGTCGACATCAAAATGAAGATGAAGATGAAGATGAAGATCAAGCGGAAGATTACAGGACAATGGTTCACATGTTTTGTTCCAACCAGTATTGACTATTCTAACCGGATCTGATTTTGTGATGAGTTACCAACACCATTTTCTTGGCAATCATTTTTGTGATGAGTTTTGATTACTTGTCTAGATACACTACACCTAGGAAATTGTGTTTTGATTTCCTTAGGCTGACATAAGATTTAAATGTCTATTTAAAGACATCTTAGTGAATCATTTGAAACTGATAGAGAGGATGTTATGCAAATACTGATATGCATCAAGAGTGAAAACTTTTGTTGAAGAGCGATAAGTGTTAAGATAAAGAGCAGTGTTGAATATACTTAGAATAATGTGATCAAGCAAATATTGTGCTACTCAGAACAGATCAAACCATTCTTGTTGTTTTCTAATCATTACAACAAAATCAAATCCCCTAACCAGGTAAGCTCTAACAAGCTTCATTGTACAAATCCTCTAACAAGGTGATCCATTAGTTTGGACTCTCAAATCATCCAACGAGGTTACTCCTAACATGGTAGTACTCTTAATAGGGTATAAGCTTCTAATCAAGCTTTAAGATCTCCAACAAGATTTGCTCCTAGCAGAGCACTTTGCAAGACCTTAACCGGTCAGTTATCTATTACTGCAGATAGTTAACTTGTGAGTTCCATCTCACCATGGTTTTTACCTATTTGGATTTTCCATGTATAAAATACTTGTGTTATGGTGAATGCTTTACTTTTTGTGGATGTTGTTATATCCTTTTAGATAGCATGTATTTTTTTTAAATGCTTGGTTAAGTTCATCTACCGGTTAGTGTTTGAAGTAGTGTTTTATTTGGTGTCACTAATTCACCCCCCTTCTCAATGCTTTTCAAGTCCATCAGGGTCAATTGGCCCAACAAAGTCTAAGCCCCATTTGTCAAATGGTGTAACAACCACTTATGGTTGTAAAGGCATTTCATCAGACTAAGTTGGTCTTCCAATTCACTAACATCTGTCACATTTTCTAGTATATTTGACTACATCCTTGTGCAAAGTTGGCCAATAATACTTGTACTCAATATCTTGAGAGCTGTTCTTTTGGTAGCAAAGTGACCTCCACGAGGCTCATCATGACAGGCATGAAAGATATCAAAAGTCTCATATTCTCTAACACATCGCCTCATAACTTGATCTGGTCTTGTATAAAATAAGCAATTTGCTATCCATGAAAAGTTGAAACTCTTTTCTACCAACAATCTTTTTTCTTTTGGCGAGAAATGAGGAGGTATCTTGTTAGCTACTAAGTAGTTATCTATGTCAGCATACCATGGACTGTTCAAATTAATTGAAAACAAATGCTCATCTGGAAAAGAATCATCAATGGCTTTAGGATTTTTTGGTGTTTGAATTCTAGACAGAAAATCTGCCACTACATTTGCTTTACCTGGTTTATCTATGATAGTAATGTCAAATTCCTGCATTAACAACAACCATCTTGCCAACCTACCTGTAATGGAACTTTTATTCATGAGGTACTTGATGGCTGCATGATCAGTATGCACACAAATTTGATAACCAATGATATAGTGCCTGAACTTATTGAGGGCATAGATGACAGCTAACATTTCCTTTTCAGTGACAGTATAATTCAGCTCTGGTCCTTGCAAATTTTTACTGATATAATAAAACAGCATTTTCCAAAACTCCTTGCTTCTGCCCCAAAACTGCTCCTATTGCAAAATTGGATGCATCTGTTTGAATGTGAAAAGGAAGAGACCAATCAGGTCCTTTAAGCATAGGGGCTTGAGTTAAGGCTCCTTTAAGTTTAGAAAATGTCTCTTCACATGTAGCTGTCCATTCAAAGTCAACATCTTTTGTTAATAGAGAATACATAGGTCCTGTCATTTTACTAAATTCCTTGATAAATCTCCTATAGTACCCTGCATGGCCTAAAAAAATTCTTACATCCTTTTGTTTTGCAAGGGCAGGAAGAGAAAGTATTACCTCAATTTTGGCTGGATCTACTTGAATACCTGATTGAGAAATACGATGCCCCAACACTATTCCTTCTTGCATCATCATGAAGCATTTTTCACTATTTAGGGATAAATTATGATCCTCACACCGCTTCAACACTTTGGCAAGATTTTGTAATGCTTCCTTAAAGATGGCTCCATAAGCAGTAAATTCATCCATGTAAATTTCCATACAATCATGGGATATATCTGAGAATATACTGAGGACAAACCTTTCAAAGGTTGCAGGAGCATTACATAAACCAAAAGGGAGAACTGAATAGGCATATGTGCCCCAGGGGTAGGCAAAGGTGGTCTTTTCATGGTCTTTTGGAGCTATTCTGATCTGATTATAACCACTAAACCCATCCAAGAATGAAAAGCATTGCTTACCGGCTAGAGAATCTAACACTTGATCTATGAATGGAAGTGGAAAGTGATCCTTTTTGGTAGTAGTGTTGAGTTCCCTATAGTCCACACAAACTCTCCATTTCCCTCCTTTCTTTGGAATTATAACCAGGGGAGAAACCCATTGATTGTCTGAAATAGGGTAAATGAATCTTGCATTAAGGAGCTTTTGTAGTTCCTCCTTAACTATTTCCCTTAGGGCAGGATTAATCCTTCGATGGGGTTGTCTAATTGGTTTACAATCTTCTCTGATATAAATCCTATGGGTACACAATGTAGGATTTAATCCCATGTGAAGGCTTATTTTTGGGCCTTGAGTAATTCTATTAATGACAATCTTTGATTTGCTGCTAATTGACTATTGACATTCAGATTTCTTCCCTGGGCAACCTCTATTTGAGTGACTGACTCAACATTAGATATTTCAGATAGACAAGAGGTTTGAATCTCCTGTGGTAATAGTGTATGAAATATGTTAGATAGATAGAAGAAGAGTATGCAAAGGACTTGCTGGTATACCTGATGATTGTTGAGTTGCTCCATAATGATTTCTTATGATGTTAGAGAGTACCATATCATCTTCTTGAAGTTCTATGAATGGTTCCCTGGTTAACATCATTAGTTGTTGAACATAATTAATTTACTTTGCT
Organism: Cryptomeria japonica; assembly: GCF_030272615.1. Classification (NCBI taxonomy): domain Eukaryota; kingdom Viridiplantae; phylum Streptophyta; class Pinopsida; order Cupressales; family Cupressaceae; genus Cryptomeria; species Cryptomeria japonica. The sequence continues at coordinate 480,297,323 of NC_081413.1, forward strand.
TCTTCTCCTATATCTGGCCATACTACTTTCTCTTGATCAAGTTGTAGTTGCGTTGGAGAATAAAGTGCAAGAGTTTTAGTAGTAATACCATCTGAAATGGTCATGTCCCCTAATCTGCAACCTATTTATGCATCAACTGTAGCAAGCCAAGGTATTCCCAAAATGATTGGATATACCCCTAATGTTGCCTTAGGAGAGAATATTATAAAATCAGCCAAGTATTCCCAAGAATCTAATGTGACAATAATATCTTCAACCACCCCTTCAGGGCAGGCAGTAGAGCTATTAGCAAGCTGCAGGACCATTAGGGTTGATCTAAGACTAGTAATGTTGAGTTGCTGCATGACATCCTTAGTCATCACATTTATTGTTGCTCCTAAGTCTATCAAGGCATTTTTAATTTGAGTTCTATTAATAACTACCTTCACAATAGGACTACCTGGGTCAGAATATTTAGGGACAACATTTTTTCCTAACATAATATCAGCCAATTGTCCTACTACATGCACTATTTTTGGGTCCTTTTTCTTTCTCCTAGGTTTCTTCAGACATGCCTCCTTAATAGATTTTCCATATATGGGAATATCCTTAATAGCTTGAAATAATGGAATCTTTACACATATATGTTTGAACTGATCAATAAGATCAAAAGCTATATCATCCTGCTACCTAGACACTTCTACCTATAATCTTTGAGGAAACGAGGGAGTTCTTACATGTGTGCCTAGAGTCTCAAACTAATGAACCTGCTCAGGGTTTCCAGGTTGATTAGGTGTAGTGTCCTGAGCAACCTCCTCAGATGGTAATTCTGTTATGACTGGAGGAGATGGAGTAGGTAGAGTTGTCCCCGACCGTAAGCTAATATCACTTATATCGAGAGAATATGCAGGATACTGATTAGGATCAGTTGAAAAAACTTGTTGTTGCTGTGGGGGTTTGTTATTTGGATTTGGTATAGGCTATGTTGGTAGTTGGGTTGACTTGGGTGGAGTAGCATTAGGAGCTGGTGGCATTAAAGCCGACTGTTGGGACTGTTGTTGTGGCTACAGGAAACCTAATGATTGGTTCGCCCATTGCTGTCCTCCCCTCCATTGCGGTGACTATTGCCAGTTACCTTGAGGTGGTAACCAATTCCCTTATGGCTTCTGCCATTGAGAGGAAGGACTCTAATAATTAGGCCAATGGTTTTGAGAGTATTCCAAGACCGAGGAGTATAATTTCCAAAATTTTTGGAGTATGGAGGTTGCCACTGATTATTTTGTGCATTGAAGTTCATATAAGGATTAAAAAATGACAATGGATCTTGTGGCATACCTTGTCTTGGAGGCCAAGGCCTTTGTTGTGCAACATAAAAGAGTTGTTCATCATCTCCATAGACTAGATTGAAATCTAGGGAAGTCTGTTGGCTATCAATTTTAGCTAGGAGTTTACATTTATAGTCCTTCTTCTTTTGTCGACAATGAGGACAAAATTCAACAAGCATGGTCTCTGCCTCCTCATGCTTCTTTCGTGCTTCAAGTGTATCCAACTGAGTAGCCATATTGTTAATAATATCCTCCTTAAAGTCCTTTAACAAATGAGTTATCTCCATTCTTGAAATTGTTGTAGATGCCTTTGCAATTGAAGAACTAGGCCTATAGTGTCTTCCCTTCTTGGTTGCAGCTCTGGAATATTTTTGACAGATTTGTTTGATGTCATCCCATTGAACTTGAGTAATATCTCCTCCTCCCATGAGGTCTGATGAGTCAACACAATCTTCATTGATTCCCCTTAGAAAGATCAACTTTATGGATTCTTCACTCAAAGTGCTATGCTTGGATTTTATAACACTAAATAGAAACCTCTCCAAATAATCTTCCAGGCTTTCATCTTCTTTTTGTGTCATCTTGAAGATATCATCACCATGTTGGTCCATTCCCCTGCAATAATATTTATACTTATCCAATAAGTTTGTCTTCATCTCCTCCCAGGTAGTGATTACATCTCTACCTAGACTCATAAAACATCTCAGAGCAACTTCTTTGAGAGTAGCAGGGAATAACTTGAGTTTATGGGTGTCAATGGTATAGTCATAACTTCTACAGAGGATGTCAAATTCAAATAGAAAGGTATCTGGATCTTCTGTTACCAAACCATGAAATTTTGGAAGAGATGAAGCTGGTATATTCTTCAAGTTTGCATTATCATGTGGGTCAGGGAAGGGAAACTCAAATGTTGGGTTTACAGGTGGAGGTGGAGGATTTGTTGCCATTGGTCCCTGATAAAGAACTAATGGTAAAATGTTTTTCTCAGGGGGTTTGTTTAGGAAGTCTAGGTCTCCTTCTGATAAATTAAAAACACCTCTATTTCACACAAAAGTTTCTGCAAAAGGGTTTACTTCAGGTGCTTGATTTAATCTTATATCTTGAGTGGAATGCGAGGGAGTAAATCTTCCTAATGCATCTCTTCTCCTCCTATGCATGCAAATTAATGAAGAAATTCAAAGAGATAACTAAAAAAAACAAAACTAATGGTTACAATAGGTTCTTAGTTTGGCACCATCCCCGGAAACGACGCCAAAAATGTTGGTCCTCACATGTGGAATGGCAACTAGGTAATAAAACACAATTCAGAGATTGAACATCCTTGAATAGCTAGATTTCCTGTAGAAAAGGCTCATTTACTTATCGAACAGAGATGTAAACTTAAAATGGGCCAGCACTGTATGTGCACCAAGTTCATATCGCAACCATTCTATATTACTGTAGGAAAGGAAATTCTTTGAAGTAAACATGCAAAATCACAATGAACTAATACTTAATCAGAATTCACAACAAGAAATAAATTTAAGAAACTACTACTAAATGATAATGTTCTGGCAAGCGAATAGAAACTACTCTACTGCTATGGCTACAGGAACAAACACATGAACTGTTTCCAATGGTTGTAGGATCAGACAATTACCGAAACAACAACTATTGCAAGATGGAAACTAACTGGAAAACACAAAGGATTACTCACCAAGTGGGCCCTCCTTGAATGAGTATATCCAGAACTTTTAGATTACAATTGTTAAGCTTAAAATCACATTGATATCTTTATTCCAAATCGACTGTGAAAATACATAAGTAACAGAAGAATTAGTATTACAAATACTATGGTCATTCTCTTCTATCCCCGAGAGGAGAGAGAGACCCCTTTATTTATATGGAAACTTATAATAGATTCCTAATTGATCAACCACATTCCTATGGAATAGGCAAAGGGGTTTTTTTAAACAGAAGAAGAAGTTAGTGCAGGAAAACAAAACAACATCTTTCCTGCAACTAAGAAAATATAGCATGACTTGCTTCCTAGATCTAAGCTCCACTAAGAATAGTTATAAATGTCTCATAAATCATTCTGCTGAAGAACCAGTCAAGTGTCTTTGATCTCTCTTAATGCTGCTTTTCTTTGATAGGGTCTGCATTGTGGCTACATGCTTCGTGCTTCTTTAAACTGCCACTTAGTCTTTCCTTCTCCTTTGTCGACCCTGCACCATGATGTTAATGTGCACAATAAACATGTGTATATACTAATGCTAACATGATATAAATTAAACCATACTTAAGATTGATTTAGATATTTGCATAGATAAACCATTTAAAAACCATTATATGACAACCTTAAGTATCAGACAAATCAGTTCTAGAAACACTTAAAACGTATCAACTAGGAGAGTATCCTGATCCAAATATCATCTAATCACAAGACCTAGGCAAGAATATTATAACAAAAAACTATCAAAATAGAGCCATTATTTAGGTTCATCTCCATATAAAGCTTTCCTTAACCTGCAAACCATGTTTTTATCATCTAAAAGTGAAAAACATCAAGTTGCTCAATATAAACTTCCTCATCAAGATCCCCATTCAAAAAGGCACACTTAACATCCATTTGATAAACCTTGTAGTTCTTATGTGCAGCATAGGCAAGAAATAATCTTACAGCTTCAATCCTAGCACAGGTGCAAAAGTTTCACCATAATCAATTCCTTCCTTCTGAGAATATCCTTTACAAACCAATCTAGCTTTATTCCTTACAACTTTTCCATCTTCATGTAATTTATTCCTAAGAACCCATTTAGTTCCAATAACATTCTTATTTTTAGGCCGGGGAACTAAAGTCCACATGTTATTCTTCTCTATCTGATCTTTTTCTTTTTCCATAGCTTTCATCCAACATTAATTTTTACATGCTTCAATTACTGATACCGGTTCAACTTGAGAAATTAAACATACCTCATTAGCCACCAATCTCCTTCTTGTCATCAATCCATTGTTCTTATGCCCAATGATCTGATCTTCTGAATGATTTATCCTTACATACCTAGGAGTCTTTTCATTCTCTATTCCTCTTTCCAGTTCTTTAGTTACTATTGAATTTTGTGATATTGTTGGAGTAAGTGGATCAACATTATGTTCCAATAAAGGCGTTACCAGTTTAGTTATGATCATTTCCATTGTTGGTTTTTGCTCATAAACTCTGATTTGACTTCTATTCAGCTCATCCACCTCGACATTAGTGCTCTCCAAAATTCTCTACAATCTTTTGTTATAACATCTATATGCCTTTCTTTCATTAGAATAAACAATAAATATTTCTTCATCACATCTAGGATCAAATTTTCCAATGAAATCATCTCTCCTGATATAACATTTACTACCAAAGATTCTAAAGTACTTAACTGTAGGTGTATTTCCAAACCATAATTCATAAGGTGTCTTACCGGTTTCTCCTTTGATATGTACTCTGTTGAATGTATAGACTATTGTGCTCACTGCTTCTCTCCAGTAGATATGAGGTAGATTACCATCATCATTTTTCTAGCAGCATCCAAGATAGTTATGTTCTTCCTTTCCACAACTCCATTCTGCTGAGGTGTCTGGGGAGCATAAAATTTTCTCCTTATACCATGCTTCTCACAAAAGTTATTAAACTCACCGGATGTGAATTGTCCACCATAATCTGACCTTAAATATTTAATCTTCAATCCTGTCTTTGTCTCAACTTTAGCTTTAAAGATTTTAAAATTTTCAAAAACCTCAGATTTCTCCCCTAAAAAAGCAACCCACATCATTCTAGAATAATCATCAATGATTAGCATAAAATATCTATCACCTTGAAAACTTTTAACTCTAGTAGGGCCACACAAATCTGTCTGAATAAGATCAAGAACATCATTAGATTTGTCTTGTAAAATCTTAAAAGAGGTTATGACTTATTTTCCCATTTGACATTCTTTACATACCTGATTATAGGGCTTCACAATCTTAGGTACATCTCTAACTACCTTAGTTGAACTGATCTTTACAATGCAATCAAAATTCACATGACATAGTATTTTATGCCATAGCCAACTCTCATCAATTTGTGCAATCAAACATGTCTTCTCACCAGAATTCAAATGAAATATTTTACCTTTTGTCTGAGTATCGATTGCAATCTCCAAACCACATCTTTTAATGATTTTGCATTTTCCATCATTGAACTGTAATTGAAATCCCTTATCCACCAATTATCCTACACTCAAAAGATTATGCCTTAAACCTTCAACATAATAAATATTATCAGTATTGTTCTTACCATCTAATGATATAGTTCCTTTTCCCTTGATCATACATGCTTTGTCATCTCCAAATCTAACTAGAACGCCATCAAATTCTTGCAAAGATAAAAACTTCCTTTTATCTCCAGTCATATGATGTGAACATCCAATGTCAATTACCCATTCATCCTTATCTTCAATTTTAGAAGCAAGTGCCTTCTCTTCAGGTACATTCTCTTCCAGTGCCGGAACATCTTCCTTGATAGCCAGGAACACCCATTCCTTTCCATTGTCGAAACCACTAGCAAAGTCTTGTGCCAATTCATAATCAGAATTAGAATCAGTCACACTTTCCTCATCCTCTATGTAGCATGATTTATCTCCGCTTTTCCTGTACTTATACTTGTTCTGATATCTAGGGTTTGGCTTAAAAGATATTCTAGTTCTCTCTTAAAATCTTGAATTCCTTTTAGGATATCTAGAAGCAAAATGACCTATCTTATTACATGCAAAACATTTAAAAGGTGCTTTTCCTTCATAATTACTTCCTACCGGTCCTTTAGATACTCCTCTAGCAAACAGGGCTTCAAGTTGCTCAAATTATTGATCTTCTCTCTTCATATCATCTAATTCTCTTGCATATAAAGCTTTCCAATCTTGCTTGTCGGTTGATGATGTAGATGCATGAAAAGCAGGTTCAGACTTCACACCTCCAGAGCGTCCGAATTCTTCAAGATCAAAAGCAAATAATTTACCAACCAAGGTAGATTGACAAAATTATTAGACATTGTTCTCAATTCATTAATTGCAGTAGCCTTCATCTTATAAGCCAGTGGTAAAGCTCTCAGAACTTTAGAAACTATTTCAACTTCACTCAGAGTTGCACAACAACACTGAATTCCCATAAAAATTTCATTTACCCTTTCCATGCATGCAATAATCCTTTCATCTTCTTCCATCTTCAATTTTTCATATCTCACCCAGTAACCATCAAGTTTAGCAATCTTCACAGTAGGGTCACCTTCATTAAGAGTCTCCAACTTGTCCCATATAGCCTTTGCAAATGATTTTTCGGTTAATCCCATTATTTGCTAATCAAAAAGTGCACACAAGAGGGATTCTCTTGCTCTATAATCATTCTAAAGATCCTTATCCAATTTTTCTAGAGGAGGGTTTCCAGATGCCGAATTATATGGTGTAACACCATTCTCTGTGATTTCCCGAATCTCCTTACCAGGACATCTCAGATGAGTCTCCATCTGAATCTTTCATAATTTGTAATTTGTTCCATCAAGCCTAGGAATATCTCTCTGAAAGATAGCAGCAGATGAACTAGATGAACTTGAACTGTTAGTCACCATAGGATCTTCCTCAAGTGGTCAATCTCATGCAAAGAGGACCAGAGCTCTGATACCAATTGTTAGACAATTCAAACAATTGGAAGACAACTGAGAGGGGGGGGGGGGTGAATCAGTTGTCACCAGATTACCAAAACCTTAAGCAATTAAAACTTTAATACTGGAACCCAAAAGATCAATACCAGAATGCATAAACCAACTACCGAAATAGCCGATAAACCAATTAAGAATAAACAACAATCAGAGAATAAATACCATCCACATGACACCAAGATTTGTATGTGGAAAACCATGGTGGGAACCCTACCCACAGTTAGATAATAATTATGTAGTAAGTATGTGATTACAATCAAGGGGCCTACATTTGTAGGAATGCCAATAGCCTAGAGCACACTGATCATCACAAAAGGAGTCTCACTGACTACATAGAAATCCAAACTACAATCTGGAGGAAAGAATGAACTGCAAAGATAACATCTCCTATGCCTGAATACAATTCCGGTTAAGCTCAATACTAGAGGACTAAATCCTCTTACATATACCCAACTCAATCACCAATGATCGACCAAATCCTCTACCTGAATGATTATTACATTATTCGCTCCTATTGCATTCCATATCCCATACCATATGATCTACAATGAGATCTTACATCATATATATACAAACCCTCGACCATAAACAATAAGGTCGGCCACCAGACAATAAAACAATTACATAATTACAAAACATGTTGGCCTGAGACCAAACAAATAATATCCAACCCATAAGACATCCTAGAAACACATCGAGAAGTCCAATCCACACGTTACATTAAGCCGGTCCATAACCTAGATAATACTGGGACCCAATATATGTCCACACATGCTAAAGAAATGATCACAATCAACCAAGTCTTGAATATGATCACCATCAGCATCCTGAATCTCCACTAGAAGCCGCACCAACACCACTTATGCATATCATCAAAGATCTTCAACAAAGCTTTGCCAGTGAAACCCTCATCAGAACAACAAACCAAGCTTACTAGCAAGCAGGATAGTATCCGCTCGCTAGATCAAAACCAACTAACTAAACATGAATCTGAGTAGCATGAATAAGAAAATTCTATAACCCAAACATACTAGAGCATACCAGATCATGCCAGATCATGCCAGATCATGATGATCCAATCCAGCCAGAAACCAAACAACCTACCGGGACCAGAAGGATACCGGTAAAGCAACCAAAACAACTAGTGTTGACATCAATAACAAAACATCAATGTAACACATAATAAATTCCTCCAAATGGCCAACAAACTTGATGCATGCTGATCAAATCTTCCAAGAGCTTACTACTATCAAGGATCTTATATTTTGCCTTCAGATTCTTCACTTCTTGTTCAAGCTTTTCACATTCTCCAGACTTTTGTTTTATTGTCTCTTTTAAGAACTTCTCTAACTTGTCCTTTTCTTCGATCTTCTACAACAAATCTTTAATAGTCTTATTTGCCTATTTCAACTGATTGTTAACCTTCTTATGCCTCAACTTGAGCTTCCGAATTTGCTCTCTTAGCTTCTACACACATTAATTTTCTACCTTCACATTCTCCTTCAATTCTTCATTCTCCGATTAAAATTTCCAAATCTTCAAGAGTTGTCTTCAAATATTCATCCATCTGAAAATATTTTGCCTAGCATAAAGGTGTCATGACTCAACCAATATAGATCTCCCTCAAGTAGTTAAGCTTTCCAAGCAAGGGACCAAAGCTCTAATACCAAGTGTTGATCAAGTTGAAAGAACTGAAATACTGAGAGGAGGGGGGGGGGGGGGTGAATCAGTATTCTTAGAAATTAATACTTTTCTTCTCAATTATAACCTTCCACTTAGATATCAAACAAACTTGACTGATATAAAGCAGTTAATGCAGATTAAACATGGAGAATACAACCACAAGATAAACACTCGGATTTATATGTGGAAAAACCAAATGGGAAAAACTACGAAAAGTGTTAACTCTCAGAAGAATATAACTAGTTATATTTGTGTTTACAAAGAGAGGTGGCTCACTGCCAGATTACAAAAACAACTCACTGTCGGACTACTCACTACAATATACAAAAAATAGATGGCTAACTGTTGGAATGCTCACCACAAGTAAAAAGGGTTGAACATAAAGGGATATCATCTCCAAATGCATGGGATCAGTTCTAAGGTTAAGCTAAGATTACAAATCTCAAACTCTACAATAGATCCGATTATAGATCTTTGCACAACTATCCTACAATAGGTCCAGTAAAGGGCTATTGCACCACTGCAACACCTATTGCACCACTGCAACAATATTTCCTTTTGTTGTTCACAACATGCACTTCACACATTTCTATCTTTTCTCCCAAATTTCCCACATCACACACCTTCACACACTTAGTCTTGTTCTTCTCTCTTTCCTTTCTTATACAACTACATATGTATATGTATATGTATGTGTATATGTATATGTATATGTATATATATATGTATATGTGTATGTATATGTAAATGTATATGTATGTGTATATGTATATGTATAGGTATATGTATGTATATACCAGAGGGTAAAAATATAAAATAGTGTGTCAACCAATCCCAACACGTTATCAATATGCCCATGTCAGCCTCCGCAAGACTTCTACATGCTTCTTTTACATACTTTGATTACCAATGCATACACCAAGATTATCGGAATGGGGCAGGGTCATTTGGACCCAAGAATACCGACCCATGATCACAAAATCAAACTCAATATCTCCAAAAATTAGATTCCATGCATACCAAGAAAACCGCAACACAAAACTCGAAGAGATACTTCTAACTATTCCTAGGGTTGGGTTGGCAGCTAGAATCTCCCACCCAACCCCCCCCTCCCCACATATTATTTCCATAAACCCTCTTCAGAAATGGCTACACAAGCAAGTCGCAGAACCCACAGATTACTTCCGAACCTTGACTGACCTATATGTGTTATGGAGTGAATCATCTATGATTGTTATCTATTTGTTTTAGCTTTATATTATGTTATTGCACTATTTGGTTTATGCATAACAGTAAAGTTATTATTGAAGAAAAGTTTTGAAGTACTGATTCACCCCTCCCCTCTCAGTACATTTGCTTTCCATATTGGGCCTAATAATTGGTATCAGAGATTGAATCTTGGAAAAGGGTTTAACTGCCTAAAGAGAAAGATCTTATCAATGGAAGGCTATAAACAATCTTGGAGGATTGTGTATCTGCAAGAAGAGCTGGATCATGCTAATCAAGTGATTGTAGACATGCAAAGGCAAATGCAAAAATCTCTGAAAGTAAGAAGAAGATTATCTAATGATTTGCAGGACTCTCAAGAGTTAGTGGAACAAATTGAGACATCATCTGAGAATAGTATATCTGAAGAGACTGAAGAAATGATTGGAGTATTGAAAGAAAAGAACAAAGCATTGGTTGGTCAACTAAAAGCAATGAAAAGAGAACATGAACATTTCAGCACACAGATGACTGAAAATCTTGATGCATTAAGGACAGCCGAGGATAAAGTAAGAGATCTACAAAGAGAGAAACAACAACCTGAAGTCTTAGTATTTGATAAGAATGATGAAATCACAAGGTTGACTGGAATTCAACAAAATCTGTCAGATCAACTAGGTTATGCACATCATGAAGCAAATCTAAAGGATGATGAGAATCAAGCATTGAAACTTGAAGTATCAAGGTTGATCGATGAGCTTGAAACAAAGAAGAAATCCAAAGAAACACTGAAGAAGAGTTATGAAGCATCAAAGATGTTGGATGAGCAACTAAATACAAGAAGACCCAACAAAGATGCAGGACTCGATTACAAAGGAAAAGACTCTACCGAGAAGGGAATTCATACTACTAAGAGAGGAGAATCATCAAAGAAAGATGGAAACAAGAATAACATCAAAAGAAAGAAGCCTATTTGTAACTACTGTGGAAATCAAGGTCACACTGCCAACATGTGCCAAATCAGAAAAGGTAAGCAATCGAATGTCACTAAGTCCAATGGTTATTGTTACAATTGCAATAAATATGGTCACACATCTAAACAATGTAGGACAAAGTCTGTAAACAATTATTAGAAGGCAAAATCCAAAGGGTTTTGTAAAAACTGCAATAGATATGGACATAGTACTGAGAAGTGTTGGTTTAAGCAAAAGAACTAAATGTGGTCTGCACACCATGCAAATGCTAGAGGTTACCGAACTCACACAAATCCTTACCGACAGTATTCTGCAGTACCATGGGATTACAATACAAGGATATGGTGTGAATTTTGTGGAAGATATGGACATATAAGTGCCAACTATTTTATAAGGTTTGGGATGTACAACCGAAGATCATGGAGAAATCCTGGTATGGCATGTTTTCATTGTCACAAAGTTGGACACTTAGCTGGAGATTGCAGAGATCAACCTAGAAAAGACACTAAAGAAATAAAAGACAAATTAAAGATGATTTGGAAAAAGAAGGAAATTGTGTCAAATGAAGAAAGCACCTTACCTACTGAGTTAGGTGCTCCTATTCCAAATTAATCGGTAAAGGTATGAAGGGACTGCATTATCTCAAAGTTAAATCTTAACAGTTCCTATTTTATTATGTACTTAATTCAAAATCTGCATAATGAAGATGTAATAGTAAGTTTGAAATTTTATCAAAGTCTTTTGAAGCACTATACAGGAAACCTATCAAGTCGGTAAATGAAGGAAGTTTGGTTACCTAGTTAAAATGAAAAAGGAGAGTAAATCGGTTAAATGGAACCGAGTGCATTTAATGTTTTTGACCTAACCTGCACGGAGCCCGATAAGACATATTGTGTACTTAAAAGCATTTTCGCGGTCATTTTTACTTACCAAGTTTTTGAGAGAGCAAAGAAAAGTGAATCTAAGGCGATCAAACCTCCTACAAAGAAAATTCAAGGTATTTACATCAATCTCAACACATTGTTAAGCTGGTTTACCGATCTTATCAAGTTACTATTATCTACTAAGTATAAAGCGTCTGCTGTTTGAAAATCCTGAAACCCTAAGGATTCTTTGTTAGCTTTTATCTAAAATCTACAATGGCATCTAAGATCCAAGATCCCATCGTTGTTAAGAATGTAGAGAAGCCCTCACTAAAATACTCTTTGACTCCCAAAGTTGCATCTAAACCGGATGACAAAACCGCATTTTCACTCATCCTGGATAGAGTGTTGTTAGTCGAGGATGTGAGATTCTTCACCAAATGTCGTGTTGAAGAACTCAGTCATGTTGAAATCAAAGACACCTATGATGAATTGTGCACAGATGGTAAATTGAATAGCAAGTATGAGAACATTAAGATCAAGGGATTAACTGAAGCCCTAACCTATCCCGGTGTGTTCAAACCCCAGTGGGTCAAGTTTGTTCTGAGTAGAGTTCACAATGATTTCATGTGGCTAGAAGAGCAACCATTTAAGATTACCAAGAAAATCATTCATCTGATTACTGGTTACCCTATTTATGATCATGCTCGAGCCCAAAAGATGATATCACAGAAGGAATTGATCAGTTTAACCGGAGTGGAATCAGATTGTAGAGGATTGAAATTGAACAATGTCACAGATGAAGAACTAAAATTTGCCATAAGAGTAATAGGTTACTGTTTCTTCCAATCAGTAAGGGAAAATAGTGTACCCTGTGCAATAGTCGACCTAGCATACAAAATTGTGAAAAAGGGAATGAAAATTGATCTATGTGAGGTGTTGCTGAAGAACCTATTTGAGAATATGAACACCATCAGGAAGCCGAAGAAGAACAACTTGGCTAATACACTAAAGTTTGGATCATTACTTGTATGCATGTTTTTCTATTTTGAAAAATTCTTTCCATCAGTCGGTAAAGTTGTTTGGGAACTACACCGACCAATCACCCATCATATCAATGACTTCATTAAGAAGTTAGGTGATAATTTAAATGATATTATGGATGATTACTTCAGTGAGTTCCAAGAGAAAATGCATAACAGGTATAGAATTCCACCCCAGCTAGTGGAGAAATACAAAAATGACATGTTTTGAAGCATACACTGATTACTGTTATGTGAATGCTGTGGAACCGAGAACTCAATCTTTGTCACCTATGGGATATGAGATTGATTTTGACATCACACAACAACAAATTGATGCATTTCTCGCATTACCGAGGCATGCTACCAAGCTGAGGTATGGAACCTATAAAGAAGTAAAGGAAAAAGTAAAAATGAGCATTGTAGTACCCAAAGCTACAAGAAAGGCAACAAAGATGATAAAGGCATTATCAGAGAAATTCAGAGAAGACTCTTCCTCTACACCTGTCAAAGGCACCATTGCCATTACCGAAGAGGAATCTGAAGTCCAAGAGGCAGCTATAACATTGAGCACTGAATTGCCTAAGGGAAAAGTGGTGAAGAGAAAGAAACATGACACATCAAAGGCCTCACCGACTCCACCTCCAAAGCGACCTAACACTAGAGCAGCTGCAGCTTCACCAAGTAAGAAAACAAAGAGTGTTACGGTTCCCAAGGTAATAAAGACCTATAAAAAATCTACTCGGAGGCTCATTTTGGCAAAAGAGTCTAGTGATACCGAATCAGAGGATGCAAGCAAATTTCAAATTGTCAAGAGCAAGAAGGTAAATGTACATAGTGTTGAAAACTTCTGTGCTAATCTGAAAGAATATGGAGGATTTGGATCATTAAGATATGTTAATTATGAAACCAAAAATAATGATGAAAAGAGACAAATTGAAGAAGTTGTCATCTGCACACTTCTAAAATTCTAGTTGGCTCCATTGGAACTAGCTAAGTCACTTCCAAATGAACTTTATTTGCATATTGATAATAGGTGGAAGTATGCAATGGACTCAGAGAAACAAATCAGAGAAAGAAGTTTGGTACATCTCTTTCCTAACATGTTAGTAGCTGAAATAAAAGAACATCTGACAACCTACAACTCAAAGTTTCTTGTCAAATAGAGAGCCTTAAAAATGATGAATGGGCTGTATATTGAAGTAGAAAATGAGACAAAAGCAAAGTGGCATAAAATATTTAAAATCAAGGATGCCGGTGAGCAAGCTACAGTTGAAATTGTTGATGTCACCGAGCAAGATCTTGATGTTACCAAGCAAGATCTTGATGTTACCGAGCAAGACCCTGCTGACACCATTCAAATAGATGAAGATTTCATGGATACAGAGGCACCAGAACAGGAAATGATAGAAGGAAATGCATATGCAAAACTTGTATCTAGTGAATCAGTCTTGGAACAAGTTTAGCCTTATCCATCGGTCAAACAACCTGTCTCAACTGAAACCCCTCAGGATATAGATCAAGGCACTAAGGGTCACAAGTCTGCAGCAAGAGAAGGTACTACTCAAGAACAGACATCTCAAGCACCTTCTAGCACTACAAATATTGTAACTAAGACACCGAGTACTAAGACACCAAAGGACTCTATAGAGGCTAAAGAAATCGATCAAAGTGTTGCCTCTACCGAGCAACCTATCGAGGGTCATCAAGCCTCACAAGCCATTGTCTTAGTTCCATCGGTAAAAGGTAAAGAAAAGAAGATGAAAAAGCATAGTTTTAAAGTTGATTTGTCAAAACCAATAGTGTTGCCCAATGTAGACATATCAAAATTAAAGGGGAAAGCACTCATTGATTTCGGTGAACTATGCAAATCAAAGGCTGAACAAGAGAAGCAAATGGCATTTCAAAAGAAAAATAAGGTACTTCAGAAGGTGAAAACACTCTTAATAGATATGCTACCTGAAGCTATAGTGTCAATAGATGCAGCCATCCACATTCAACTAGATGAACTCCTAACAAAGATAGAGACATCTAGAGTAGATGCATCAGAGTATTTGAGCAAGCTAAAAGACAAAGAGCTCACTGCAAAAATGATAGAAGAGGTACAGAAAGCTATAGCTATTGGCAAAGTTAAACTTGTCAAATTTATTGCCGAGTTGACTCCTCAACTCAAGAACATTCTTTATTTATTTCAGAAACTCTGCACATTTTCTTTATTCATTAAAGACATCGAGAATAAAATAGAAGCAATTGAGAAAGAGATCACCAATCTCTCAAATAAGTTGACCATAGAGCCAAATTCACTTCAGAATTTTTATACAAAGCTACAACAGCTCATGGCTCAACAATTGGACCTAAGAAATGAAGAACACAAGATCAGGATGGACATAATGACACTTCATACATTATTCCTTCCTCATCTTTCATCCGTCCAAGAACAGATCAACTGAGCCACCTCCTTATCTACTACACAAGAGGGAAGCACTCTAGATGGCTTAATATCATTATTGGTTGATATTCAAGCACATAATTCTTTAATGGATAGTGTAAAGATTGCACTCTCTGTCACTCTCACTGAAGCACAGACCAAGTACAAATCCATTTTTGACTAGTTACCACCCCCGAATGGTAATTAAGTTTTGATGTTTGTCAAAAAGGGGGAGTGATACAGTAATGGGGGAGTGTAGTATTCAAAGTATCAAACAAAAGGAGTATAGTATACAGGGGGAGTATACCGAGCATAGTAAGTAGAGTATCCAAGAGCAGTGAACCAAGCAGTAAACAAAACAGTAAGCAAAGAGATCACCGAGCATGCAAAATCAAAGTTTTGTACAAGTATATTGATAAGGGGAGTATATCTTCATTGACTCTTGTATATACTGCTAGTATAGTCAAATTTTGCAAGTATATAGATTATTGAGTTATAACTTTGAAAGTAGTTTTTGTCAAACATCTCAACTAATGTCAAAAGGGGAGATTGTTACTACTTATCAAGTTGCCATTAATTTTATGTCAAAGTTATTCTATATACTCTAGTCGGTTATCTCTACCGAGATATTCAGTCGGTATGAATAGTCCAGTCGGTTATTGAAGAAAGTAGTCTTAGAACGTAGTATACACTGAGCTGTCTACCGAGTATCATTCTATGTCTATCGAGCAACAAAGATGACACACCGAGTGAAACGTGTTACCAGATTCATTGAACCTGGACATACCTATGAAAACGTGTTACAATATCAAGGAACATCTAACCGTTATCACATCGGAAATTGCACTTAAAGATTGTGTATGATTTTGAGGTCATCTAACCAATGAAATATTTTGCATGGTTATTCATTTGATAAAACATGTTTGTAAGATCAAAGCAATGAAAGGATCACTGTCATAAGATATCTATTTATACAACATGGATTAAGATTAGAAATATACATGTAGCATGACAAAAAGAAAGATATAGACATATATGAAGCAAGACATGTGAAAAAGCACTAAGTGTTATGACTGTTACAGAGACACAGAGGTCACCGAGAAGGATTTCAGAGAATAGTCAAAGAACAGAGTAAACAGAAGGGTTTACCGAGTTACTATATGGGTTACCGAGGTATGCTATAAGCAAGGTAATTTATTCTGAGCACATAGAATCTGCTATAACATTCCAGATGTAAAGTTGTAGATATTTGTAATGATTTTATTGTAATATTTTGAAGTTGTAAGAGAAACCTTTAACAGGGTAAAAGAGTCTAATCAAGTCTATAAATTGTAAAGCCTCTAACCAGGTGCAACATTTAGTTTAAGTGTTGTAAAATCCTTTAGCAAGGTAGATCTAACAGATCTTGTTACTCCTAACAGGGTAAGATATCAGAAATAGCTAAACATGTAGCTCTAACCGAGCACTCTTTATTATTGCAGTAGTGAAGTTGTGGGTGCCATCCCCACTGCAGTTTTTCTCTCTAACCAAGAGTTTCTGCGTAACCAAAATATGTGTTATGGAGTGAATCATGTATGATTGTTATCTATTTGTTTTAGCTTTATATTATGTTACTGCACTATTCGATTTATGGATAACAGTAAAGTTATTATTGAAGAAAAGTTTTGAAGTACTGATTCACCCCTCCCCTCTCAATACATTTGCTTTCCATATTGGGCCTAACAAACCCCCAGTTTAGGAATTAACCTTGAATTGAATTAAAATAGGAAATGTAAATTCTAAAGTAAATGTTGAATGTTATACCTCAAATCTGAAATGATTGATGTAGGTAGATGATGCAATGCTCTTTGAATATGATCACAAGTATTGATGCAATAACATGAAAACACATAGAAGATTTAAACAAAAACATATGCTTGCATGAATTGATGTGATTTGCTCCATGATGTTTGAATAATATGGTGGGATAAAATATTGCCTTGAATGCTTGGCAATGTTTGATTTCGATGCATGAATGGTATGGTATGAAAGTGATAATGCTTCATAGATAAAAATGAATCAATAGGATGCCTTTATATAGGGTTCCCTATGTAATTTACCAATTAGGCTGACCTCCAACAGTCAAATTGAGCCACGAGGACCAAAACTCATTAGGGAGGGAAAGTGTCATGTCCTATTTGAAATAGGACCTATTTAAGGAGGACCATAGCACCCTAGTCTAGACAGGGGCACCCCAAGTGCCCTTTGTCATGCCCAAACTTTTGGGCAAAAACCCATACAACAATTTTTTTTTAAACACTTAATTATATGCAACCTATGCTTAATTAGATGTGACAACTTAATAGGTTGTTCCAAGCAGAATCTTAAATTATAATAAAACGTTCTTCTAATGTGAGCGATGAATAGAACAAATTTATCTAGAAGCCTTAGGTTTCTATAAAACTCTTAGGCGACAAAGTTAGGATATTCCTAGCATAACAAATTACGATAACTCCTATAATCAAATGGAACAATACGACTTTAATAAGGACAATAATAAATTCACATTGAATGTCCCTTTTATTACAGTTGCAAATTATAATTCTTAATTAGATCGACTTCTACTAAATAGGCATTAATATAATTACTTGATTCAATAATAATTATTTATCTCCTAACAAGTTTCCTCCATCCATGATAATACATCTTTCCTTTATAACTTGATTAAATCTTGCGTCTTGAAATCAATTATTAATATGATTAATCGAGCAATCAAAAATTGAAGTGTCAAACGTTAAAATGTTAATTGCTTTATTTAGTATCAAATTCCATCTAGGCTAAGTGAGTTCGCAAGAGCAAGGTCTTGGACTTATTTTCGAATATATATAATTCCACCACGATATCCTCTTCCAAAGAAATTATTATTATCCCACCACTTAATAAATAAATAAATTCATTTACGTAAAAATCTCTAAATTAATTGACAAAGATAGTATTAATCTCCAATATCCATTAATTGCATTTAGGAACTAAATAAATTAGTCCTAGCACTTAGATTATTAGTGCCTATATTTTATTTTAACAAGAATTAAAAAGTAGTTAAACTAATTCGACTAAAGGGTCAATTAAATTTCATAATGTAAATTGCCCTATAAAATTTAGTCTGGAATAGCCTAAATTTAGGTGGACTAAAATTAATACCCTATGGCCAAAAATCTTACAAAGTCATTATAATTTCCTAAAAAATTAAACCCCAAAATAATTTAAGATTTAAGACATCACATTTAAATGTTCAAACAATATGAATGATTAAATAAAATAATTAAACTAAGTTAATGTATACATTCATTAAATTAACTATATCTATCTATCCATATATATATATTTTCTTTAAACAAACATTATTATAAAGATACCCATGAACCCTAATAAAAATATTATAAAATGCCCCTTTTAAACCCCATTTCTTTTCCTTTACAACTTTCATGCTACCCTAACCTGAACCGGGTTAGGGTTTTATCTTTTTCTTATTGTGTAGGGCAGAGGAGTGTTTGGTTTTACTGGTCACGGGAGGCGGCGGCCATGGTGGGTCTCGATGGAGGAGTGGAGGAAGGATGGAGGTGCGCCAGTAGGGGCCTTCCCGGGCGCCACTGGGTTTCCTCGGCCGCCACTGTGGGTAAAAACAGTGGTGGCCAGTGCCCTTTCCACTGCGGTTACCCACAGTGGCGGCCCGAGCCGCGTCGGCCCACTGTGTTTACACACAGTGGGTTTGCGCCCCCCCCCCCAACCCCCCGAAAACCCTATTTTTTTTAATAAAAATTTAAAAATTTAAAAGTTCTTTTTCTCTCTTTTTTTTAATTTGGTTTTAAAATATAACAATTTTTTTTTTTTTTAATTTAAATATAGATATATATAATCTAACTATGGTTAAATCATAGGTAGGTTTAATATAGATTTTCATAAATGTATAATGTTATATATTTTTTTTCTTTAAATATTTACAGGAACTTATTAAAAGAACTAGCATCATAAAATTAGACCAATATTTTTATTTCATCTTTTAGATCTAGACATAAATCTATAGTGCAATTATTTAATTTTG
The DNA here is from genome assembly GCF_030272615.1 of Cryptomeria japonica. Classification (NCBI taxonomy): domain Eukaryota; kingdom Viridiplantae; phylum Streptophyta; class Pinopsida; order Cupressales; family Cupressaceae; genus Cryptomeria; species Cryptomeria japonica. The sequence goes on from NC_081413.1 coordinate 480,316,597, forward strand.
ATTCTGCAATAAATAAAGGAGAAGATGACAGAATTAATTAAATTTAAGCAGCAACTATATTAGTCTAGAAAACATTGAAAGGCATGTTAATTCTTAGATTTATTTTCTACGAATAAATAAAAGGGAAAATGACAGAATTTAATAAACTATATTTGCATTTCCATAAATAGGACTAAATGTTTTATTTCCAACTTACTAACATACATGCTTTTCTATTTCATTTTTTTTTGCAATATTTCAAATGCATAAGGAGATAAAATGAATTTCTTGATTTTCAAAATAACACATACACAACAAATATTGTTTTCAGAACTATAGGAACCTAATCCAGATATACACATTTAATTTTTTTTTTTTGCAACCAAATAATACTTAATAAAAATAATGCATTTCTTTAAAGTGTGTTTAAAATACAATATAGCCAACAATACCAATAGGTGATATACCCAACTAGTCACTCATTTCTTTTAAATGAGGACTTTAAATAAAATAGATACATTTTCTTTTTAAGGTAACTACAACATGCAAATTTTTATTTACATTCTTGCAACTGAAAATATAGCATCCCTTATCTTAATGTTTTTCTCAAACCCAAGTAAAAACAACAACTCCTAGCTTGACTTTTTCCTTTCATTCCAAGCAACCTGCAAATAAATCATAAGGCTTGACCATGGAGTGCTCACCTCCCAGCCTAGGCTTACTAGAAGCCACCCCCGAGCTTGGAGAACCAAGCCCTAGATAGGTTACACACATGCAAACACAACAAACAAGGGAAACACAAACAACAACACTTTCCCAACCAAGGCTACACTTCACCACAAAATGTGATGATTTTACATGGGTGGTAGTGGACCAAATACCCTAAGGAGACTACAAGAATGGTAGATCACAAAGCCACCTCATGGAAAACAAAGATATATCATAAGTTCATTAACCCCACATTCCTTATGCCCCCTAAAGTATTCATGCCATACTTTCTCCCCTTATGACCCCCAAATGCACAAACCAGGCCATGCAACAAGGGTCACATATACACCCCTTGAGTTCGCTCTCATAATGAGAGTCTCTCACTCGAGGGCTGTCGAACTCCCACTTCCTGCGAGACCATCCTACTCTCCCAAGAGTAGAAGGCCTTGGTTACTCCCAAATCACATGAAATGCATAAAAGGATAAAAGAAAGGTCGCATAATAATTTTTACAAAAGAAAATACAAGACAACAACTTTTTCATTCAAACAATCTTTCCAACACAAACATGCAACTTAAAAAGAAACAAAAGAAGTGGATGATCCAACCTTCAATCTACCCAAAGGTGTCCTAGAACTAGTTTGAGGATGAGCAGCCCAAATCCACAAATCTTCCTTCTACACTTCGCCAAAATTCTATCCCAAAACTGTATTTTTTCAAAATCGCATCATCTCCAAAAATGGAGAGTGGGTGATTACCCACAAAATCTCTCATCCTTGCCTAAGAAGACCTCAGTGAGAGTTCTCACAGGTTTCTAAAACTGAAAAAGGAAAAAGTAAGAAAAAGATGAAAAAGGATCTCTCATCAAAAGGGAAGGTTATCTAACCTAGATGGCACCTTCTAATTTCAATTTTCGCTCACCTTAGGAAACTCACTTTTTGAGGTGACTAAATAGTCACATGCCTAAAAATACTCCTAACCCATAGGTATACCTTATGGGCCTTAGGAAAGACCTTTAAACTACCCCTAGGAGTCCATTTGACCCTTTCTAAACCCATTTGAAGTTAAATTTCGGGTCAAACCTATGTTGATCACTCCAAAGACTCTCTACCCAAGGAAAATTTTAGAACCACATTCCAATGTTTGAAAAAGCTATAGTTGAACAACTCCCTTCAAGAGACAAGTGAAAAATCAAGACATAAATCAACACATGTGTCAAGTGACACAATAAAATACATTACAAAATTACAAATGAAATTTGTCTCTTGTTGGATTTACACAAATAAATAAATTCAATTTATCACACATGCATCATTTACTTTCACAAATAAAATACGATACATACGGGGTGTTGTCTCTCCAAATAGACAAGCCCTAGTTTTACAAACGTACATAGGTCTAGGTTTGGTTCTCCATAATGTTTCCATGGTCACATGGATAATTTTCTTGCGCATCTCAATTACACATTAGTAATTGAAAATAACCTCATATAATATTAAACACATGAATAAGAATACACATCAATCACTCTGCATACAATTTACATCTAAACAAATTGATATATTTTATATCCAAATAAATCCACATAAGCAATTATCATAATCCTCATAATTTTGATCCATACATAAGACATGCATCCTATTTATATCATCATAGTAAAGTCCTGCAAATCCAATAATGACATACATCATCTCAAAGTTATCCTATTCTAGAATCATATAAAGTTATGTATCCATAACATATCAAAATGTACACCTCAAGGTGAAATGATTCTGTAATCTGGTTCAATTACTTTTCTCACCAATCTATCCATCTAACATAGCCCATCCTATTGAATTATAGAATTTATTAGTAAGGTCAACTGAGTTAACTGGAGCTTGATCGGGGAGGGGCTCTACATCCTCCTCCCCTAGAGATCGACTTACTCCTGGAAGTCGCATGAGCAGAATACGAAATAGGGACATAACATTTCCCATAATTCCAATAGGTTACTCTAAATCTTATCTTGCCTACTAGAAAGATGCATTACCAAAACCAAATTATTATTGTAATTAGCTTACTATCTTCATAAGGTTAAATTTTTACATTTCCCTTTCATCTCAGGTAGGTGTTTACAAAATTATATCTTTCAACAACTTACGTTAATGCACCATCCAAATAACATCAATAACACACATCAACTCCCATAATCAAGGTTACACATGATAGTTTACTTATTAATTTATAGGAGTCATACTTATTAAGGGTTCATGTAAAACATGTTTATCCCACTGCAAATGTCATCCATGCTTGCCACTAAAGAGAATTGACACCACAGTTTATCCATAATGAATCTACTTATTTTACATCAAGGTGCTTCATAAGGGGGTCAATCACATATTTGGTAAACCACCCTAGGTGCATGATTTCTTCCAACATCCTTAGGCAACAAGGGATAATCAAGTTTAAGCTCTTTGAATCTACCCATAGGTAGGGAAATTTTCTACTCCTAGGGCCCACAATGCTTGGTATTTCTAGGCACCAAGGTTTTTAGTTTCATAGGTACTTTATTCGCAAAACCCAAACATAAAGGTACATAACCATCCCATTCTAAGGGAGTGATGAAAATTAATAATTATTATTTCTTTTTGATCTCATCCTCGCAATCATCTCCATACACATGCCAAATTGACCAGTCTGTAATTATCATCACTTTCACAATTCATTAGGTCTGGATCACACACATACACACACACACACACACATATTTATTTATTTATTTATTTTTTGTTATAAATTTCCTCTCTTAGATTACTCACAAATAATTTTATTTAGGAGAATATTCCTTTCTTTACCTTATTTCGAAATAACATTCTTTGTTTATTCTGTGTGCCTAATTTCACTCCTTGCGGTATTCTCCCTTGACACACTATCAGTGGTTCAACAAACATGATAGACTTTACACAAATCACATCACTAGGGCTAGCTATATTAACGTCAAAATGACCACTTGACACTTTAAAAGATCAAAATAAAAGTTACTTTTACCAAGTCCAATCAAAGAAGAAAAATGCCGGCAATTGAAAGATATTAAAATTAGCAACATGGCAAGTGCCATAGCTCCAATAAAAAGAAACATAAATTTAGTGGTCCTTTCATCATAAAAATAAATAAATAAAAAGAAAGTACTAGCCCCTAGATCGCAAAATACTATTCAAAGAAAGTAAAAAATACTGTCGAATCAAAACTTGAAACAAGATGACCATACTAGCCATGCTATAGGGAGTAACCGCAACACATCACCCAAGATCACAAGTCCTGAGTGTGTTAGGTAGTGATTATTAGACTCTTGAGATTCTTAGTTTATCTATATTCCTTTATTATTTACGAAATATCTTATACACATGAGATTGCAATTGTTTTATAGATCATGTTCCATTTTAACCTTCACGTGATTGCTATCGCAAGCCACACTTTTTGACATAATCTGTTATCTATTTAGGGTTAATAACATCCATAATTATATCTAACAGGTGATTGCACTAACTCTACCGTTCTTCGTCCATTCTTCTAGGACTTCAATTAATTTTCTCGATATGCTAAACCTTGGTTCAATATCACGTGGTAACTCATGCATCAACACTTTCCTGTCTTACTCACATGCGATAGATAGTTCGGCACAAAATTGTCACTTGTATACTTAGAAACACTTAGGATTTGAAAAAAAAATGTAATCATATAATTCTACTAGGGACATCGTTTGTTTTCTTAGCACCTTTGCTAGCTCCTTGAATTTTCACCTCTAATCATCCTTTCATTCTCGTCAATAAGGAGCATGTTGCTAGATTACTAACACTTATTGTTAAGAACCATTTGGGGTGGACTAATTGTCAAGTAAAATCAATAACGCTTGACAAATAATTCCTTCCCACACATTTCATGACATATTTCAAACAATGCAGAGAGTTGACTTATTCCCTCCTACTTCCCTTATGCAACTTATGATATCAAGGGGGTGTGCATTCGAGAAGTGTGTTGTTCACCAAAAGTGATAACCCAAGTATACCTGCAATCCTTCTATGAAATGGCCAATTTTTGTCTATGAAACACATCAGGGCTTGGACAACATAACATAGGACCCTAATTGATCCTCCTGCACTTCAGGTTTTGCTAGACCTAGGGGGGACACCCTTTTGATGCACTGAATCAAACTTATTCACTCACCATGACAGCATCAATGAAGCAGATAGAGCATTCCACAAACTCACCCAATTTAGAAACACACTACAGATTGGTTAGATATGTATAAATCATAAATGAAAATAGAGCTTGGAATGAGAAGAACACACCCTTAAACATAAAGGGAAATAGATTTGTCTTTGATTTGTATAAATTTGAAACTATCCCCAATTTTGTAAAACCAGTGCCTTATTCATTGGGCAACAAAGTCACACATAGAACTGTAAATGTGCATCCTAGTCACAAATTGGTTCTCCTTAAATGATATTCCTACATTAACACCTTATACTAATGCATTACTCAATTTATTCACAGAATTATCAGATCTGGGACACATATTTCATTTATTCATGACTGATTACAGAGTTTAAAACCTTCATTGAAGGATACCCACAAGCAATCACACAACCTCCTTGAAATTGATAAATTTCATCCTCCTTGAGGATTAAATTCATAATAATGAAATACTTACATAGAGACAATACTGTGGGAATTTTACTCATGCCTGACACAAGTAAGACCTACAACTAAGAAACCACATCTACAACACTACACTGCAACCTCTATACCCTGAAAAGATCCATAGAATTGTACACATTTGGGTCAAGACATTCAAAAAATGGAAACCATGAAAACTGGAGCACTTCTCACAGAATTTTGGAACCCCTACAAATGAGAAGAATTGAGAATAAGAAGAGGAGGGAAAGATTAGAATCCATCAAAACATGCCATGTGTCTTCTTCTTCCTTAACTGCAAAAATATCTTCTTCATTCCCATGGAAACTACTCTTGAAATATCCCATATCTGTTGAAACAAACTACCTAATTAGATTCCTTATCCTGAGAGCTTTCCGGTGATATATAATACTTGGTATTTTGGCCAAAAATTGAGCCCTGAGCGAATTAATTCTTCAAGTGTGCAAAATCATTTAAATTTTTCATTTTTTAATATAGTTGAAACTATATCATTAATCTGATTTTAATTTTAATTTTTTGGCCCTTTTTATGCCCTGACGCCCTGCCACGTGGTGATCTCTGATTGGTCGATGGGGTCCACTAGGTGCCACCTCAGATGACACCTCATCACTCCGCCACTTGTCAGCCACGTCACTGCCACTTGTCTGTCCCCCTGTTCGCCACGCGTGTGCCACATCGCCGCCACCTATGCACCACTGGGATGGGACCCACCTGCTGGACCGCCATGTCACATTGCCACCTGGCTTTCACCATTTCATAACCCTTAACCTTCGTGCATCTTCAAGCTCCGAAATCGCATGGGCCGTTGATCTGCTCGGAACCTATTCGATCTTTACCTCGATTTTTGTGCACGTGGATTTCACTATTTCGCGAAGGGTTTTTTTCGATCATCTTCCCTTCACGAATCAATGCGAGCCGTTGATCTTCTCCAAACCTGCTTGTTGGTTAAGTCGGCCTTTCTCTGCAAAATTTTGCCCGTCTGCCTCGGGAAGCATGCCTGCGTGGGGTTCACCTGGTTGCTGCTCAATCACCACCTCCGATCTCCTTGGGATCCATGCCCACGTGTGGGCCCACCTTGGGCACCCAACGAGCACCATCCGTCAAAAGCCTTGATGGCTTTGACATATTACTAGTGTGTGTTCTTGCTTTTAAATACTGAAAATGTTCATTTCCCAGTCAATGTGGGATATATGCTTTTGCCTATTTCACTGGTTTGTTCACTTGCCTAGAAGTTTTAATGACCTTTTTGCTACCAACGCAATGGGGGTTTTTGCATTTTGCACCAGCCACATGCTCCAGGAGATTTAGCTTTGAAGCCTGCCAATGGCATTTGCTAAAACTTGTTTTAATGCCCTCTCCAAACTTTGCACTGCAGGGAAGATTGGTTTTTATGCCCATTGCATTTGCTTGGAAATTTCCCATGCCTCTTATCCATGTTGCATTTTCTTTAAAGTTTCTATTGTCCCTCATAAACCACGCAGAGGGATATATTAATACAATTATGCCTGCCAAAAAACCACACAATGGAAGAGACCACGCAAAGGGGAATATTGGACTGTTGTTTGCTTTTGCATGAAGGTTTCAAAAGCTTGAAAACCCCCAATGTTGGTCAAGGAGGAGGCACAAGCTATTGGTTGCATTTGTTGGAGACATAAACCCACACCACACATAACAGGGAGGATGATAAAGCACGTGAGAATGGGGGTTTTAATTGGCATTCACTTGCCAAAATGCAATTGCTTGAGAGTTTTTTAAGCTGCTGTAGCTACTACCAGAGGCTTCACGTGGGGAGTTTGCCACTACTACTCTCATTGACTCCCAAAGTTCAATATCTGGGACTATCCAATGCTTCTATCGGTGATAGATCTCCTCAAAGCATTGATTGAAATATTTAAATCTTTCTTTCAAAAGAGACCTTGATACGTTGCTACCAGTGTCCATTACCCTAGTGGTTCCTGAAGCTGCTAATCCTTGGAAGCTCACATATTGTAGGACCTTGTTCCACATAGCACATGGGAGGAGGAGTATGTTGATAAAGGCAATGAATTTGGCTTTGAGATGCTAAGGCCTTTGCTACTGTTTTAATTGCTGCTCTTTCTTACACACCACACACAGCAAGGAGAAATGGGGAGACCACGTGATGGAGGATATTGCTGAAATTTGTTTATATTTGCTTTGACATTTTTGCATTCCTCTTTCAAACACCACGTAGGAGGAATTGGGAATTTGATTGGCGTTTTGATTTGCTAAAATCTGCATTTTCTTGAATGTTTTAATTGCTGCTCCCACAACCCCTTTTCCAAAAACGTGATCAGCCATAGCATGCAGGAGAGGATTGCTGTTTGTATTTTCTTTGTTTGCATTTACTTAAACTCTTCCGCAGCCCCTTCAACCTTCCAAGATATATACAAGGGATATGTATATATGAGCATATGCTATTCAAGAGTCCCCAATCAATAACAAGGTCCCAATTTATACTAACAATGGTTACAATTGATGACATGAAGAAAGACATTATTCTACAGCCTCCACGTGACTCTCCATATGCTGGCAATTGCATTTTGCTTGAAGTTTTAAACACCCCTCTCAAAAACCATGCAAGGAGCATATTGGAATTACACATTGCTTAATTCACCATGGGGACAAGACATAAAGGATCATAATATAGACTGAGCTGGTGGTAATGGAATTAGCATGCATGAAAAACACTTTACCATAAAATTAATGCACATGCATTTATCCAGGTCGAGCCCCAAAGTGGGTCCGACTAATTTTTTTTTTGTTTTCATGCAACTGACCTCTGAAATATCTCACGGACATCAAACACACCTCTAGAAACGATCGACATCATTTTCGGATCATTAAACCGAGTTTCGCGTCTTTCAGGCAATTACGCCACATTTTCACATTTAATCGCGAAGACGTAATTTTCAAACCTGTCAAAACACCTTTCTGGATCTCGCCATCTGACAGGCATGTACTTTGATATACAAGCATGAACACTGCCAAGCGGTTTCTCAAGATGAGTCCTGAGTGAAGAGATATTAATTGGAAAAAATGACCAGCTGGCTTTGTTGACATTGCGGACTTGATGAAGTCAATGTTCTGGCAACACATGATGCCCTTCTCAAAAATATCAAATGACCTCCGTAGGCCCTCAAATTTGAAACATAGGTACCTTGAAATACATATTAAAACTTGGAAATCTCAGTTTGACCAAAAGTCTGACTGGGTGCAAATGGCACGCTCACGAAAATAGCTACTTTAACTGATATAGCACTAAAAGTACGGATAACTGAAAACGATGGCTAAATGAACCCTTTTGAAAACCAATCAAACGGATTGGCAGAGGCTTGAAAATTGAAACGTAGCTCATAATTTATACCAACATTATCCCAGAACAAACATTATGGCATGACACTTACTGAGGCAAATTTTACACATATGCGAAACAGAGCTCTGACTAGCTGTCGAAACAGGGACTAGTCAAATCACACAAACTACAAACGGATTTGGCTTCAAAAAATGAGCAAATGGATTCATTAGGACTTGAAATTTTTCAAGCTGACTCATATTTATGCATAGAATCCAATCCACTTTTAATTTCTTAATGAAGATCAATAGGGAAAAAGATATAATTGCTCAAAGTAGGCTACTCAATAAAATCTGCATTTGTGCCTAAAATGCACTTTTAGCTCACCCCTCGAAATGGATACCTGGTAAATTTCTCCAAACTGAATTATGAAAGTTGCACATCACTTCATAGGACAAATTAAAGGTGTAGGACATGTCTTTCGAGCCTTACCCTCTGAAAATCAACCAGCTCCATTTTGACCTCTCACAAACTAGGCCATTCAAACTGACTTATTTGGAAATGCAAAGCAAAATTTTGAATTGAGCCCCTAAACTCGACTCAATTTTAATAAGTCCCAACAAAGTGACCAACACTCACCCTATTTATTAAAATTTGGTAAAAAGAAGTTATCTTTTTCCATATTACTTATTTATATTTACTTACTAGCCAATTTTCGGCATATCACAACTTACAATTTCCTTCAAACCACGTAAACCACCTTATCATCATAATATCCTGTTACCCAATTACAGTATAACATAATGGTGTCCAATAATTACCAATGTCTTAAGACTCCCATAATTTCCAAGTTCTCCCTTGGCTAACCACATAATTCGGCTCCTTATCCATGTTCTCATAAAATATCTTATACTGCCAACCAATTGTCATTAAAACCTTCATATTATAATACTGCTATACTATCTTTCCATTAGCCATTTCCATCTGCATGTTGTTTCATCCATACTTAATGTTTTCACATACCTTCACACTTGAGTGCCATAAATTTACAAACCTACTTCAGTTGTGTCAAGTAGTTAGATTGTGTTACATATTGTCTTGTAACTAGCGACTAGCCATGATTGGGTTGCACTTTTCTCCTTAGGTTCTGTATGAATATTAGTTACCCATTCCAAGAGTATAAGATCCTAATACTTTTACACTCCTTGCACTTCAATAGGGATTTTTGTACGATTCCCAAATCGTCCCTACTTTCCTTGCCATTAATTTCTCCAAGATTGTCTTCCCATAAGGGAACTAGTTGTGGCTTTACTTTGCTTGTTTCCCCAATTATATAACTATGGATGAACTTAGGGTTTATTGCAATTACGTGCTTTAACCCAAGAAGTTCATGTATCCTTTCTCCTTAGTTAATTCATCTATAATATTGCTAGGGTCCATTTATCAAGGAGATTGCCATTCCTCATTTTAGTCCTTATCTTCAGGGTTATACCACTCTAGCTTCTCTGCGTTGCTACAAGGATTGTCTAACGAATGCTCTTATTAAGCGACCTAGCCTGACCACACGCTTAAGGCACCTATTCATTAGGATAGGTTAATGCTTCTTTCTAATATTCGCAAGAGTACCTCTTAACTCTTCTTCATTGTTGTCTCAAATGGCAGTCGTGGTCCTCGAACCACCAAAATTTTTGCATAGCTTAAAAAAAAATTAACTTGAGTTGTCGCTATCTCAATTATCTTGGTTATTGCGCCTTCATCTTATGTCTAACTAGCTTTCTTGACTTGCCAAGTCAAGAACATACCTCGATGGATGGTATTCTCTTAGTTACCATCAGAGGTATTTTATTGTAGAATTAACTCCTCATACTTGATTTGATTAGTGCAATAATTGCATTTGAGTTCCAATCGAATGGTAACCTTATAAGTACCAATGATCTAAATTTCGTTTATTAAATACCGAGAATATTTATAATTTTAAAATTTTTGCAGCCTTTGGGGTCTTATTATGCCATAAACATTATGACTAATTAGTTCCAAATTTCAGGGCTTTTAGTGACCCTTGGAACCCCTTGAATTGATATATGTTGATCTATTGATTTAGAAGAATTTTCACTTATGTTCCACTTTGTTATTTCGCAAGTTTTCCACCTAGGTGTTATACTTCGAAGCCATAGTTTAGTTCAACTAAGTTATGAATGTAGCCCATGTTCACCAGTGTATGAACCTAGGGCTCTGATACCAAAATGTCATGCCCAAAATTTTGGGCAAAAACCCAAACAACGAATTTTTTTTTAAACACTTAATTATATGCAACCTATGCTTAATTAGATGTGACAACTTAACAGGTTGTTCCAAGCAAAATCTTAAATTATAATAAAACGTTCTTCTAACGTGAGTGATGAATAGAACAAATTTATCTAGAAGCCTTAGGTTTCTATAAAACTCTTAGGCGACAAAGTTAGGATATTCTTAACATAACAAATTACGATAACTCCTATAATCAAACAGAACAATATGACTATAATAAGGACAATAATAAATTCACATCGAATGTCCCTTTTATTACAGTTGCAAATTATAATTCTTAATTAGATCGACTTCTACTAAATAGGCATTAATATAATTACTTGATTCAATAATAATTATTTATCTCCTAACAAGTTTCCTGCATTCATGATAATACATCTTTCCTTTATAACTTGATTAAATCTTGTGTCTTGAAATCAATTATTAATATGATTTTAATGTAATAATATTAATTAATCGAGCAATCAAAAATTGAAGTGTCAAACGTTAAAATGTTAATTGCTTTATTTAGTATCAGAATCCATCTAGGCTAAATGAGTACACAAGAGCAAGGTCTTGGACTTATTTTTGAATATATATAATTCCACTACGATATCCTCTTCCAAAGAAATTATTATTATCCCACCACTTAATAAATAAATAAATTCATTTACGCAAAAATCTCTAAATTAATTGACAAAGATAGTATTAATCTCCAATATCCATTAATTGCCTTTAGGGACTAAATAAATTAGTCCCAGCACTTAGATTATTAGTGCCTATATTTTATTTTAACAAGAATTAAAAAGTAGTTAAACTAATTCGACTAAAGGGTCAATTAAATTCCATAATGTAAATTGCCCTATAAAATTTAGTCTGGAATAGCCTAAATTTAGGTGGACTAAAATTAATACCCTATGGCCAAAAATCTTACAAAGTTATTATAATTTCTTAAAAAATTAAACCCCAAAATAATTTCAGATTTAAGACATCACATTTAAATGTTCAAACAATATGAATGATTAAATAAAATAATTAAACTAAGTTAGATGTATACATTCATATTCTTAACTATATATATATATATATATATATATTCTTTAAACAAACATTATTATAAAGATACCCATGAACCCTAATAAAAATATTATAAAATGCCCCTTTTAAACCCCATTTCTTTTCCTTTACAACTTTCATGCTACCCTAACTCGAACCAGGTTAGGGTTTTATCTTTTTCTTAGTGTGCAGGGCAGACGAGTGTTTGGTTTTACTGGTCACGGGAGGCGGCGGCCATGGAGGGTCTCGGCGGAGGAGTGGAGGAAGGATGGAGGTGCGCTGACAGGGACCTTGCCGGGCGCCACTAGGTTTCCCCACAGTGGCGGTCGGGGCCCTTTCCACTGTGGTTACCCATAGTGGGAGGCCCCCATGTCGACCACTGTGGTTGCCCACAGTGGTGGCTCAAGCCGCGCTAGCCCCCTGTGTTTACACACAGTGGATTCGCCCCCCCCCGAAAACCCTATTTTTTTTAATAAAAATTTAAAAATTTAAAAGTTCTTTTTCTCTCTCTTTTTTTAGTTGGTTTTAAAAAAAAAAAATATATAATCTAACCATGGTTAAATCATAGGTAGGTTTAATATAGATTTTCATAAATGTATAATGTTATATATATTTTTTTCTTTAAATATTTACAGGAACTTATTAAAAGAACTAGCATCATAGCATTAGACCAATATTTTTATTTCATCTTTTAGATCTAGACATAAATCTATAGTGCAATTATTTAATTTTGATTCTGCAATAAATAAAGGAGAAGATGACAGAATTAATTAAATTTAAGCAGCAACTATATTAGTCTAGAAAACATTGAAAGGCATGTTAATTTTTAGATTTATTTTCTACGAATAAATAAAAGGGAAAATGATAGAATTTAATAAACTATATTTGCATTTCCATAAATAGGACTAAATGTTTTATTTCTAGCTTACTAACATACATGCTTTTCTATTTCATTTTTTTTTCAATATTTCAAATGCATAAGGGGATAAAATGAATTTCTTGAATTTCAAAATAACACATACACAACAAATATTATTTTCAGAACTATAGGAACCTAATCCAAAAATACACATTTAATTTTTTTTTTTTGCAACAAAATAATACTTAATAAAAATAATGCATTTCTTTAAAGTGTGTTTAAAATACAATATAGCCAACAATACCAATGGGTGATATACCCAACTAGTCTCTAATTTCTATTAAATGAGGACTTTAAATAAAATAGATACATTTTCTTTTTAAGGTAACTACAACATGCAACTTTTTATTTACATTCCTGGAACTGAAAATATAGCATCCCCTTTCTTAATCTTTTTTTGCAACCCAAGTAAAAACAACTCCTAGCTTGACTTTTTCCTTCCATTCCAAGCAACCTGCAAATAAATCATAAGGCTTGACCATGGAGTGCTCACCTCCCAGCCTAGGCTTACTAGAAGCCACCCCCGAGCTTGGAGAACCAAGCCCTAGATAGGTTACACACATGCAAACACAACAAACAAGGGAAAAACACACAACAACACTTTCCCAACCAAGGCTACACTTCACCACAAAATGTGATGATTTTACATGGGTGGTAGTGGACCAAATACCCTGAGGAGACTGCAAGAATGGTAGATCACAAAGCCACCTCATGGAAAACAAAGATATATCATAAGTTCATTAACCCCACATTCCTTATGCCCCCCAAGACATTCATGCCATACTTTCTCCCCTTATGACCCCCAAATGCACAAACCAGGCCATGCAACAAGGGTCACATTTACACCCCTTGAGTTTGCTCTCATAATGAAAGTCTCTCACTCGAGGGATATCAAACTCCTACCACCCGCGAGACCATCCTACTCTCCCAAGAGTAGAAGGCCTTGGTTACTCCCAAATCACATGAAATGCATAAAAGGATAAAAGAAAGGTCGCATAAAAATTTTTACAAAAGAAAATACAAGACAACAACTTTTTCATTCAAACAATCTTTCCAACACAAACATGCAACTTAAAAAGAAACAAAAGAAGTGGATGAACCAACCTTCAATTTTGCCAAAGGTGTGCTAGAACTAGTTTGAGGATGAGCAGCCCAAATCCACAAATCTTCCTTCTACACTTCGCCAAAATTCTATCCCAAAACTGTATTTTTTCAAAATTGCATCATCTCCAAAAATGGAGAGTGGGTGATTACCCACAAAATCTCTCATCCTTGCCTAAGAAGACCTCAGTGAGAGTTCTCACAAGTTTTTAAAACTGAAAAAGGAAAAAGTAAGAAAAAGATGAAAAAGGTCTCTCATCAAAAGGGAAGGTTATCTAACCTAGATGGCACCTTTTAATTTCAATTTTCGCTCACCTTAGGAAACTCACTTTTTGAGGTGACTAAATAGTCACATGCCTAAAAATACTCCTAACCCATAGGTATACCTTATGGGCCTTAGGAAAGACCTTTAAACTACCCCTAGGAGTCCATTTGACCCCTTATAAACCCATCTGAAGTTAAATTTCGGGTCAAACCTATGTTGACCACTCCAAAGACTCTCTACCCAAGGAAAATTTTAGAACCACATTCCAATGTTTGAAAAAGCTATAGTTGAACAACTCCCTCTAAGAGACAAGTGAAAAATCAAGACATAAATCAACACGTGTCAAGTGACACAATAAAATACATTACAAAATTACACATGAAATTTGTCTCTTGTTGGATTTACACAAATAAATAAATTCTATTTAACACACATGCATCATTTACTTTCACAAACAAAATACGATACATACAGGGTGTTGTCTCTCCAAATAGACAACCCCTAGTTTTACGAACGTACATAGGTCTATGTTTGGTTCTCCATAATGTTTCCATGGTCACATGGATAATTTTCCTATGCATCTCAATTACACAATAGTAATTCCAAATAACCTCATATAATATTAAACACATGAATAAGAATACACATCAATCACTCTGCATACAATTTACATTTAAACAAATCGATATATCTTATATCCAAATAAATCCACATAAGTAATTATCATAATCCTCATAATTTTGATCCATACATAAGAAATGCATCCTATTTCTATCATCATAGTAAAGTCCCGCAAATCCAATAATGACATACATCATCCCAAAGTTATCCTATTCTAGAATTATATAAAGTTATGTGTCCATAACACATCAAAATGTACACCTCAAGGTAAAATGATTCCGTAACTTGGTTCAATTACTTTTCTCACCAATCTATCCGTCTAACATAGCCCATCCTATTGAATTATAGCATTTATTAGTAAGGTCAACCATGGTCAACTGGATTAATCGAGCTTGATCGGGGAGGGGCTATACACCCTTGTCCTCCCAAAACAAGGAAAATAAGAAAGAAGATAAGAGGGCACAATCCCAAGACGGGGTCCACTCAATCGTGCAACCAAGTGACATCAAATTTGGAGTAAAAAGGGCCAAAAAAGATCTAGGGGAGAACTAGGATGGGACACGCTAAAGTAGAGGCACAAGAATGAGGTGTGAATTGTACCAGGTTACAATTTATGATACTACATTTATCCCCCACTTTAGTGGGAGTGTGAGCCTATTCAAATACTCACGTTAAAGTAGAAAGATGAGGAAGAGAGAAATAGGTATATGAGAAAGTAAGAGCAAGATCACAAAGAGATAAGACATCACTAATTTCAAGGAATCAAACCCCCAATATTAAGATCTTAACTTGTACAATCATATGAAAAGATACACAAAACAAGACAAAGAAAAACAAAGATAGTGAAAGAAAAAAGACACAAAACAAAGGGGGTTAGTACTAAAACAAAAGGCTCCAAGTCAGCTAATTGAAGAGACCTTGATAGTCAAAATGTCTCATCCACTAATCTCACTCTTAGAATGCTATTACAAGAACACAAGTGATCGCATGGAAAGAGAAAGAGTATGCATTGAGTGATGAACCATGATCCAACAAATAGCAAAGCTATGAGTTCATGGGGAGAAGAAAGGAGAGAACATAGATTCCATAGGCTATCAAGTTGTGTTGTTCTAGGTGATCCAAAAAAACATGAATTCTTATGGGACAACCATTTGAGTTATGTTGTGTGATCCATGTAGAGGCGAAGATTTAAATTAGTCTAGAAAGTTGTGTGATATAGATTATTAATCATTTATAAATGGGGGTTATTAAAAAGGTGTGACTAGTGAAGCCACCCTTCCTCCTATATTTAGGGAGGTTCTCTCTCATTTGAGAGTATATGAATTTGGAGTTTTATAATGAGTTATATCACTATGCATAGTTTGTATTATTGGTCATGTGGAAGTAAGGATAAGTGTCCTCAAGTTTGAGTTTATTTTTTTTGTAGACTATATTTTGTAAGTGTTTTAATAAAATGATGCTTTATGGGGTTTTCTACCAAAATGGTTTTTCTCATGCATATATTGTGTAATGTGTTAACTTTAGGTTTGTATGATTCTTAATTTATTTATTTTATATCTTGTTTATAATGACTAGTATCCTAAGATCCTAATTTTTAACAATATCCAACTTACACATTTTTGAAACAACCTTTTGAGATGGACCAACAAACCAAAGTTGAATCATTTAAATTGCAAGGCTCACCTTCATCTCTTAAAATTTGAGCCCATTTTATCGAGATAGGGGCATTGGGTTCCCTAGTCATAGAAAAATATGCTAACAAAAAAGGTCAAGAATAGAAAAAATAACCTAGTTTTCCAAAGTGGTCTCAAAATCAAACACATACACACATAGATCAAGCAAACATGCCAAAATGAGTGCTAAACCTAGTGTGAAATTGTTAAGGTCAACAATTAATGATCTTATATTCATCCCCCACTTTAGTTGGGTTAAGAAATTATGTTCATACCCATGGTAAAGTATGGAGAAGCTAAAGATCCTTTTGTCAAAATGTGGTCAAAACATTGAAGGGACAAGACAACTCCAAGCTTGGAAATGTGACATCCCCTAAGACTAAGGGTCTTATCAATTCACAATGCCAAGATAAAATATCAAGTACAAAAAATATGAAGTAAAGATATATTCAAAGAATAAGCCTAGCAAAAATATGACCCCCATTAAAAACACACACTTAGCATACACAAAACTTGCACAAAGTATACACAACAAATAAGGTACATTGCATCTAGGACTAGAAAGATCCGCAAACTCTTGCAAGAACCCATATTCACAAACACAAGGCATGAAATATACAAGTAGAAAGATCATCTAATACTTACTAGTATTCATGTCAACAAACACACAAAGCATGGCCTATTGAATAGAAAGATCTGTAGATACTTACTAGGACCCATTTTTACAAGGGTTCATAAGTCACAAGCTAGCAAGCTAGTGACTTAAAGATATATTCAAAACATAAGGTTAGCAAAAATATGATCCATATTAAAAAAACACACTTAGCATACACAAAACATGCACAAAGCATACACGACAAATAAGGTCAATTGCATCTAGGACTAGAAAGATCCACAAACTCTTATGTCTAGGACCCCATATTCACAAAAACAAGGCATGAACTCTACAACTAACAATATCCTCAAATACTTACTAGGATTCATGTCAAAAAACACACAAAGCATGGCCTCTAAGACTAGAATGATCTATAGATACTTACTAGGACCCATATCCACAAGGGTTCATAAGTCACAAGCTAGAAAGCTAGTTGGCTCATGAACAAGCGAAGACCTTACTACCTAGAAAAAATCCTTAGATAGACTAGGCAAACTTCATGCCAACAATATCAAAGAATACTAGCCAAACAAAACACATTGTTTGTTGGGAATTTTGATAAAATGTTTCTAAGGATAATCAAAAGGCATGCTACAATAGCACAAAAAAAATTGCGATGTGTGATCAAAGTTAACAATCAATCTCATGGTGGGTGCAAAAGTGAAATGCATAGAGGAATATATGCCCACACCTTAAATTAATTTTGTATGCCAACCGAGAACAACTACCTTTAGGGTAGTATGCATTTGAGGACAAGGATGTCACAACAAAAAAAATGCCTCCATCATAGGAAATTTGAGGTGATGCCACATACAAACAATATCATACAATAGCAGACAAGAGATCCAAAGATTTGGGGTCAATATGAGTATGAGATAAATAATGTTAGATTTTGACCTCATCCACCAAATACAGTGGAAATACAAGTATAAAGGAGGAAGAACACATAAGAAGAAACAAATGCTTTTGGGTCAACATGGGAGAGACCTAAATGTCTCAATGCTTTGCATTGTCCCCAAAAGATTAAAAAAAGCACATGCACACCAAAAGCACATTCACGATAAATATAAGAATGAAGATACAAATAAATAATGTCACAATAGTGTCGATCCCTTTATGTACTTGTGCCAAAGGAGCATGAAGGGTCATCCACATAGATATTAACAAACAAAACACATGCCAAGAAGCACATCACATAGAAAAACATTACATGCAAACAAACATAAAAAGATAAAAGGTACCACACTTACAAGCTAGTCTATAAAAAATTGTCTGCCTCCCAATCTTGTTCATCATAGAGAAATGGTGGGAAAGATACTAAAGGACCTACAACTAGTGTAGTACAACGAGATATTTTTAATTTTGTACATGAAGGACCATTTCCCAAGGAAGGATCACTATGTATTTTACCAGGATCTAAAGTTAGTTCTTGAGATAACATTAAGTATAACTTGAAATGATTCTCCATAATTTAAACCATGTCATCTAAATCATTATCCAAGTCTATCACAACACATGGTACAATAGTGCTAACAATGTCACCATGAGAATTATCTATTACAATAGAAGAATAATATTTAAGAAGAGGAGTATCTTGGGATCAACAACTTAAGCTTTCAACTAGGTTAGTAAAGATAAGGATCACCATTAGGAGTAGGTGAAGGTAAGAAAGGTTGAGGAGACAAGGAAAAATCAACATTTAAATACTTAGGGAATATTTACTTCTCATAGCAAGCTCAAAAGCCATAGAATGATATAATCTCTAGTGTTCTCTTGTGCTACAATTTTGTTGGTTACGATTTAGAGCTTCTATAGAAGGAGTCAATGTATGACTCAACATTAGTTCCTTTTATTACTTCACTCTAGGAGAAAAATGAGGAATGAAAGGAACATATAAATTTTAAGAGATAGAGGTAGGGGAAGATCCACTTGTAACTAATTTATTTACTCTATATTCAAAATAAGAACGAGAAATAGTCAAACTATGAAGAGATCCAAATAGTGTCGAGCATTTACCTCATTGTCCTACATAGGATGGTAGAGGTGGAACCAAAACATACACAATAGACTCTTGAGGAAAGGGAAGGATACCCGGTCCAAGATGTGGTTCTCTCACTACTTGAGGGACAAGAGGAGTTACTTGTTGGAAAATGCACTCTCCAATGAGAAATTGAAGGTGATTGAAGGTATTGTCATTGATGGAAACCTTACAATCATGTGATATCGACAGGCACCGACACTGACAGACAGTACACCAAAAAGGAAGATTACCGACACCATGGCCGACCGGAATTTTGTTTAATTATATTTCGTATTTAATTGTAAAATATTTTGTAAGCCGACATGGTGGATTGTAATATGACTCATATAAGTATGAGATCATTTTAGATCATTTAGGGTGTGATAGATGGAAGGATTAATGCAGACCTAATATGCAAATTGTAAGGCAAATATTGGATAAGGGTTTATGTATGTTGCAGAGCTTAAACCTGTACTAAATCTGGCATAGTAGATGTTGATTTGAAGTATTACAAGACATTGGATTTGTATAATCCATTTTTGTAAGTCAGTGAGACTTCTTTTGTAACTGAGCAGTGAGCTCTAGGCACTTGGCCTTCCTGCATGTGCAGGCCCCTATTGTAAACAGTAATATTCCCTTATTGGCAAGTAAGCGAATATTGTGGGTCACAAATTTCACCAAGGTTTTTCCCACACCAGGTTTCCTTGTTAAAAATATTATGTTATGGTGTGTCTTTCATGTTGTGGTTGTTGTTCTTATTTACTGCATTAATTCTGGTTTACCGGTACACAGTTTTGAATTTCTTTTCATATTATAATTTAAGAAAGTTCTTTTACCGGTCAGATACTGATTCACCCCCCCCCTCTTAGTATCTTTGGGAATCCTAACAAATGGTATCAGAGCTTGGTTCTCTATTTTCAAAAGCCTAACAACTTGAGGAAGATCTTGACACCGGTAGAGATGGAAAACTTGAGAAAGCAATTGGAAACAACTCTTTTAGACTATGTCACAGAAAAGAGTAAAGAAAATTGAACAAATAGTGAGGAAGGGCACTAGACAAGCTAAAGCAATTAAGGAAGATGTATTGAAGCAAACTGGTATCAAGGAAAGTGAGTTGGAAGGACTTCAACTGAAATCTCATCTTTCACCGGTTGCAACTTCTTCTGAAAGTGATATACTGGCCGAATTCAAAAGGGTAGTAAGGAAAAGAAAACCCTCACCGACACTCTCACCTACACCCAGAAAGACAAGACAAAAGCAAGAAGTTAACTCCAAAGAAGAAGAAGGTAAAACAAGATATTGCTCCACTGGACAAACTTCTAAGTGAAATAACAGAAGATGGAAAGTTGAGAAATATTAGCAAGCTGTATAGCACACTTTCCACTAATGATAAAGAAAGCGTAGAGAATAGTGTAATCTTACACTTAGACATTTACAAGAAATTTTTGATGGAGATTGTTGATGATATACCCACTGATTTATATAGAAGACTAGAAGCTAGAATGGTAGCTATTGTTGAGTTAGATAAAAAGATAAAAAATGAAAAATTACTTGCAGTTCATGTAGTACCTCTACTCGTTTGAACTCATATTTTACTATTGGTCTTTTTCAGTGGATACATTACCATGATTTGTTATTCAGACTTATATGAAATTATTCCATGCTTTATCTGAATATGAGATGCATAATTTATTTGCAGTATTTCAGTACTTGTGATTTATTGCATTTTATGGATTATTGTTATGTACTGACACCTTACTTTATCTATGCAATGTGGAATTATATGTTGTGTGTCTGCGAGTGTATTGGATGCAAGGGGACAATTTTCCTTCACTCATTTTGGTGAGACAAGGAACATCGCAATTCTCCTTCATTGGTGTGTATTCCATGTTTTCTATATTGTATATATGCATGTGTGGTTCGGTGATGCAGGATATTGCAAGTACAAGTACCGGGTAGGTATGGGGTATCGTCTCCACCTGGCTTCACAGGTCTGAGCGTGCCTTATATATTTTTCGATGGAAGTGGAGGAGATAGTAGTTGACCCTATTTGATTCAGTTACACTCGTGTGAGTGTCATCAGTTGGCCGTTCGATCAGTTTGTTCAACCTTCGTATTTTGTTGTTGATCTTTTACGAGTATTTGCTTGAGGTTTGATCAGTTTGTGTGTTAATGGTTTTAATTACTGCATGTTATGTTTTATTTTTCTGTGAAGGGTGAAAAATTGTTAATAAGGTGAATTATCAAAACTCTATTCAATCTTTGGTTTTCAAAATTTATACTATCGTTATACGTATTTAATATGTAGATTCAGACTCAGACATATACATATACATATATGCATAGGTAATTATGAGTCATATTCAATTATGTTGATTATTCTTAATAGGATTATTTATAAGTTGGATTTTACGACGTAACGTACTATATATCGAATGTTTATTGTCTTTCGTACAAAAATAAATACATCTTTATTAAGCATCGTTTTGGTTACAATAATACAATTTTTATATAATATTAGTTAAATATATTTGGTAGTTAAATAATTGTGAAATCGGTCGTATATATATAAACAATTATCATGAGAATAAATATATAAACATATTATATATGTATATGAATCGACCATATACTGATATGAATCAACCATATACAAATATATAAATATGTAATTATGATATATAAAAACATACTTTAAAAAATTATAAATATTACTTTAATGAAAAACCGAAATATATATTTACATATATATTTAATTTATTAAATAAAGATTAATGTAAAATATATATATATATATATATATTAGTCATTAATTATATATATTAAAAATATAATTAAAAAAAAAAAATTAAAAACTAAAAAAATTATTATAAAGGAAGGTGGCGGGTTGTAAGTTTTAATAAAGTTTTAAAAAAACTAATAAGTAGGGTGGCCGATAGTAATATCGACCACCCCCTTAATAAAAGGGAGGGGTCGGTATTACTACCGACCACCCTCCTCCCTTTGCATTATACATACCTCCCTCCGTTTTATTACACGTGCTTCCTCCCTTTTTAAATAAAGACTTCTCCACGTTGCAACATACCCACCTAAGTAGAAAGTGGCATCGATTGCTATGCAAACTTTGCCATTAAGGTATGTAGTGGTAGGATTAATGTAGGGGTAGGAATTAATGTAAGGGTAGGAATTCAACTTGTATTATATAGTAATTTAATCTTGCATATTGTTAGGAAGTTATTTTTAGTAAAGTCAATTTAGTATTGAAGTCAAAAGCCACATGTATTATCTATAAATAAGGATTTAACCACTTTAGTGGTGTGGTGTCATGGAATGGTTAATGAAGAACTTTACATGATGAACACATAGGTGTTCAATTACGATTAGGACTTTTATGTTGTAATTCGATCTTGAGTGGTGTCACTTGGAATCAATCCACCTCTAGTAGAGATAGCCCGAAAGTAGGAAAGTGGGTAGACGGCTACACTATATATAACCATTGAGTGGGAAGAGAAGGGGGATGGAGATGCAATGAAGGGATAGAGAATGAAATAGGAGAATAGCGAGTTGGAGAATAGCAAGTTTGAGATTGACAAGCAAGGCATAGAGCTAATTGGTGGAAGATCGTCAGAAGTTTCACAAATCAGATTAAAGCTTGCAAAGAGGTCAGGGTTTCATTTGATTTTGTTTATTATTTAAGGAAGGGTGGAATTTGTATTTTTAGACATAGGTTATGGTTATTTATATGATTATGCTTATATCATTGTTAATTGAAAATATAATTATTAGTCGTTTAAAATAGAGGAATGGAAATCATAGTGAAATAGATATTAACTAATTTAATTGCTATAGTAGCAAATAGGGATATTTAGTCTCTTAGTTAAATTATAAGGTTAGTTGGTAGAGAGCATGATAAAAGTTACGGGAGATATTATGTCTTTTTGCTAAGAAATATCGACACCTCTTAAGGTTTTAAATTCTAAGTTTATATCGCCTAAGCTCTCTATATTTCCACATGTCCTAATTTATTTACCTCTTTTCTCAACAAATGTCAACATTGATTTATTTGTATTAAAATAGTTGTAATTCTTATTTTCTGAAAATCTTAAATTTGCAAGCTATTATGCATTTGGCTATTTTATGAAAAGATTGTCTGTATTAGGTCTTGTGTAAAAGGTGTAAGCAGTCAAGTTTAAATTCCGTTGTAATTTTGGTTGAGATGTCATTGTGTTCAATGTTATTATATTTCCTTGGTCAGGTGTTGTTGTATAACCTTACTGATGTGAGCCATTGTGTGTTTTGTCCAAATGGTCAATCTTGGGTTAGTGATTGTGCATCCTTCACCTGTGGTATGTCAGGATTGGGTATGGTTGTTTGTTTCAACATAGATGTTCTCATAGAAAGACCTTTCATGTAGTGTCCTATGAGAGAGAGTGGCTTTCGAGTGGGGGCCGTGCCCAAAGTGGATGACAGGATAACCCATCGAAAGTCAATTAAAAAGTGATAACCTAATAATTGATTTGGGATGGGTGAGATAAACATTAAATAAGATAATGTACCTCGTGCATAGGTGTAGTGCTTGTACAAGGCTCATAATGTAGTGAGAAGTCCTGGAATGACAAACTTACCACCTTGTCTTCATGAAAGGATTGGTAGGGTCCGCATGAGACTTAATTGGAGCCGGAAGCCGGGAGAGGTTACCAGGACAAAGAGTCGGGACCTAGGAGGCTGTACCATGGTATCCATCTTAAGGTATGTGATGACACTCTCTCCTTAGAGTCACTAGTGTTTTTTGAGTTGAGTCACATGAATGTTTGCGGAGTCTTGTAGTTCTTTCGTACTTGTCTTATTTTGCTTGCTTGAGGGTTTTCTACTATCTCCTAGCACGGTGGGGTGGTAGTGCCACTTCCCATCAGATGTTCTGGAATGTATCTTCAGGTGAGGAAGGACTTCATTGATGTTCTTGGTTCATGGTTCATGTACCAGCTCTTGTCCGTGGTCATTGTTCAGTTGAAATCTTGTGGTCATTGTATCAACATTTATGTAACCTTGATATGGTAACCTTTGTAATTCATGGTATTTTTGTAAACATGTCTTTATGGATATTGTAAAAGGGAGTCATTGGAATGTATGTTAATTCAGTAGCTTTAATCTTTTGTATATATGAACTATGAGAAATGAATGAATTGGAGTACTTTGATTCTTTCATTATGGAATATAGATGTATGTGTAGTTTTTTATCTTAAACATTTAATTTTCCTAAATAGCCGAATAATAGGATTTTCCATGGTGTTAATATAATCTACGAAGTAATCTTCATTGGTAACCCTTAGGGAATCAGGTGTTAGACTTCCGTTGTGTCGTTAAACATGTTATTGATATGATTATGCATTTAACCTTTAGAAAAAAAAATTATTACACACTTTTAGCTGCCTAGTTGTATTGTTTTCCATAGGGGTTTCTGGCGGGGCATTACAGTTCACCCAGTAAACTCACCTGAAGAAATAGATCAATTAATCAGTGAGGCCAAGAGGACAGTATTTTCAACTGGTCACCAACATGTTGCACTTATGGCAGGAAGAGTGAATGAAATTTCAGAAGAGATTGCGGATTAATGGGATATATTCTTTGTTGCAAAAGAGGAACAAGAATAACTTAAAAGACCTACGACTATCAGAGTCTACCAAAAGGATAGGGATAAGGGGAAAGGTAAGGTAGGTGGACCTCCAAACCTAAAAATAACTCATAAGTTACCCCCACCTCTTTCTGATACTCCACCGATAGAAACCGTTGACACACAACCAACAATAGAGAGTATGGAGACTCCTCATGAGGATACAAATCCCGAGTCTGAAATTTTGTACACTATGAACATAGATACCCAAGAGGTAAATATTGTGGTAGATAAGGAATCAACTAAAAAGACAAATGTGCATACTGTTGCATCTACCGAGCCATCGACAACTACAGAAACTGAAAAACCAACTAACTCATCGACAATAGAGAGCACAAAGAAACCCTTTGAGGCACAGATTAAGAAACAGGAACACAAATAGGCTGAGATATAGGTTCAAACCGAGACAGTGCCATCGACAACAACTGAAAAGCCTAAACCTTTGCTAGTAGAAATGCAAACACAAATTGACCTACTAGAGGTCAAAATAAGCAAAGTTATTACTACAACCGATAGCATGGAAATTGTGAAAACAGTTGGGTAGACATCTGGTACTTCAATGACAAAATTCAGACCAATGAACATGACAAAGGTATTATTAGATTTTATTAAGAAAATCACTGAGTGTAATGCACAAGCCTACAAGGCTATTGATGAGACAATTCCTATTCTTAAATTGATAGCACCCAAGTGCATTGTAGGAAGTAAAGATTCCTTAGGTCAACTACACACATTGTCTAAATACATCACTGGTAACATTTTGACAGTTGACCAAATAAATGAAGACACATTCAAAGAGAGAATGAATAAGGAGAAATAAAAATTATTTGAGGAAATAGTGAAGAAGAATAAGGAACAAATGGAAACCTTATTACCGGCACTAGGAGAAACGATTTTGGATTTCAAGAAATTGTACAGAGATACCTGCAAAACTGATATTTTGATAGAAGACATAGATTCGGAGATCAACAAAGCACAAGATGAAATTACAAGTATTGCTGACAATTTAATAGGAACATCAGATCCATTTTTGGAAATTGAAAAGAACATTGCAGATCTTGAGGAGAAAATTGAGAAGTTAGAAAAAGATAAGGAAAAGATAAAGGTTAAGGAAAAGGATCTAAAATGCAAACTAGGTCCTAAACTAGATTACCTCATTTCTTTGAGAAAATAAATTTTTGAGGCTCTAGTTCTCAGACTTAAGACACCGGAAGAGAAAATGTACATACTCACCGGTATAGTTCAGAGAACAAAAGTGACATTAAAGGATAGAAAAATGTTTAGCGATAGTCAAAATTTTGCATTAGCGGACATCTATCAGATTGTAACCCACCACTTACATGGATCTAGGCAGGAACCACACTCCAATGACAGTGAATGACAACCTTTGTCATTGATGCCAAAGGGGGAGTAGTGGAGATGAGAAAAATGATCAGAAGAAAGACATCATCATCTCAGGGGGAGCACACAATTTTGGTAACATTTTTGGTAAGACAATTTTGGCAAATCATTTTTTTTGATATGCAGTTTTGATTTTTCTCATGAGTGTTGCCATCAATGCCAAAGGGGGAGATTGTTGGAAAATGCACACTCCAATGAGAAATTGTAGGTGATTGAAGGTATTGTCATTGATGGAAACCTTGCAACCATGTGATACCGATAGGCACCGACACTGGCACCGGTAGACACTACACCGAAAAGGAAGATTACTGACACCATGGCCAACAAGAATTTTGTTTAATTATATTTTGTATTTAATTGTAAAATCTTTTGTAAGCCGACATGGTAGATTGTTATATGACTCATATAAGCATGAGATCATTGTAGATCATTTAGGGTGTGATAGATGGAAGGATTAATGCAGACCTAATATGCGAATTGTAAGGTAGATATTGGATAAGGGTTTATGTATGTTGCAGAGCTTGAACCGGTATTGAATCTAGCATAGTAGATGCTGATCTGAAGTAGTACAAGACATTGGATTTGTATAATCCATTTTTGTAAGTCAGTGAGATTTCTTTTATAACTAAGCAGTGAGCTTTAGGCACTTGGCCTTCCTGCATGTGTAGGCCCCTATTGTAAACAGTAATATTCCCTTATTGGCCAGTAAGCGAATATTGTGGGTCAAAAATCCCACCGAGGTTTTTCCCACATTGGGTTTCCTCGTTAAAAATATTGTGTTATGATGTGTCTTTCATGTTGTGGTTGTTGTTCTTATTTACTGCATTAATTCTGGTTTATCGGTAGACAGTTTTGAATTGCTTTTCATGTTATAATTTAAGAAAGGTCTTTTACCGGTCAGATATTGATTCACCCCCCCTTCTTAGTATCTTTGGGAATCCTAACATTACTATCATATCCATAAATGACAAAGGATCATTAGGAGTAGTAGTTTATGTGGGATCCAAGAAACTACCTAAGAAAAACTAGGCTATTCTATTGGCTTTAAACTTCTAATATGAGAGGAACAATATATCCTCATGAGGTCAAATAGGTTCAGGTGGTTGTGGGCAAAAGTAGTGAAGTGAAAAGTCTCCACATTCAAACAAGGGCTAGATACTACTATGATATGTACTATGCACTTGTCCTTCAAATGTAAATTATAAACAGTTATGGGACACCTAAGGGATTTATTTCATTGAGGTGAGCCAAGGATGACCCAACTTCACACCAAATCGGTCCAAGGTAAGGATTATGGTTAAAGGTATATCCAAGATTTTAAGTCCAACCTCGACACAAAGGTTATGGAACAAATAATAGGATAAATGAAACCATCATGAACCTTAACCAAGGCTTTAGAATTATCATAATTGTCTTGGTATGACTAATATGTATAAATGAACCCTTCTCTAACAATATATACCATGCATACTTGATCAATGAGCAACCCATATGTGGGTTTGACATTAATTATAGAAAAAATGTATAACAATCCATTAGGTTCATGCATTGAGTTATAAATTTGGGTGAAGGTAATGCTGTTTGCATGTTTGGCATAATTGATGCAGATGGAGAATGATGACTGAACCGGTAAAAGACTGTTTGAGATGACATTGTGATGAAGAGATTGAGATTGCATGATGGATTAATTTGATTAGTTATTTGTGTTGTCATTGATGGAAAATAATGTCTATTCATGTCTACTGATGTTTACTTATGTTGTATTGTGTCATATAAATCTTTTGGTCTACCGGAGAGAGCTTACCGACAAAGAATTAAGAAACTGGAAATTAGGACCATAACCGGTAAACGAGGAAATATTCTGATTGTATCTGGCGATTGGTGATGATTGAGGCTTTGTAGTTTTGAATGTGAGTTTTTATCATTGTAACATGTATCTGAATGGAACCGCATCATGTTGTGACAATCGGATGTTATGTTTATAATTGCTGTTGAGTTTTTGCCAGGGTTTAAGAAGGGTTTAAGGACTGGTAAAGAATTCTCTTGACTGGTAATGATTTTTGGTTTGGCGGTGTTCTACATCAAGCTCACATGTTAATGATAATGTGACACAAACCACATGAAGTGTTTGAAAGATGTTTTGGTACGTTTGGAGAGCGAATTTCTTGGGAATGTGCAAAGTGCTTAGCAGAATGAGATAAGGGTTTGACTTTGTGTCAAATCGACCTGTTGTGACGACTTATGATCATTCAATGGTTGATATGGATTTGTAATTGATTTTAATGATCCATATGATGATCTGTAATGAGTTGTAAAGATCTGTGATGATCTATGTTGCAAGTCTTAAGGTTTTGATGCCGACCTAGTTGTAAAGGTTATTTATGTCGGTAAGGTTGATGTTTTGTTGTGTTGGTGATTTGGAGAAGTGTGTGAAGCCGAACCAGGGTGTGAGAAGATCTGCCAGAGTGTTGCAGACTTAGAACTTAATTGGATCTGATCAAGCAAGTAGTTGAGTGCTATACACAGATCATTCACTGTTGTTCTCTAACAATTACAACAACTAAAATCCCTTAACCGGGTAGGTCCTAACAGGCCTCACATTGTAAATCCCCTAACAGGGTGACTCAATATCTGAGTTCTAAATCCTCTTGCGAGGTTGATCCTAACAGGGCTGAGGTAAATCCCTTAACTGGGTGACTCCTAACAGGGTCTACTCCTAACAAGGAATCTTTGTAAGCTTCTAATCAGGCTTGGCTCCTAACAAGGCACATTCCAAAAGAGTGAAAAATATTTGTGGGTACCGATTCCCACCATGGTTTTTCCCTATTTAGGTTTCCATGTGAAAATCATGGTGTTCATGTGGTGAATGTTTCTGATGTGATGTTATGCTTTACTTTCAATTTATGCATGGTTAATAAACACTTAATGTGCAACAATGATGTATCAATTTAGTAGATGTTTATCAATAGATACTTGTACTGGTAAATGACTCTAGTGTTGGTCTATGCTTGATTTGGTGAAATTTTTATGAGTCTAAGTTTCTGATTTCAAATTATTGTTAATACTGATTCACCCCCATCTCAGTATTAATCAGATCCTTTAAGATTGACAAATGCTAGGTTCAATCTCAGGTTTAGGTTTCTCTTGGTTAGTGAAATTATCAATCACATTAAATAAGATCTCAAGTTGGTTATTTTGGGAATCAAGATCTATGGAATTAGAATTTGGCTCTATGAGTTTGGTTGACTGAGAAGGTAGTGGGTTGGTGGCAATTTACAAGTTTTAAACATTAGTAATTGCTATAGGTTTATTCCCTTTATCATTTACACTACAAACATATATGATATTAGAGTCAATGAGGTCTCACACTTTGTGTCTTAGACGCATACATCACTTGATATCATGTTTAGGAGTACAATGAAACTAACAAAAGGTCTTCAAGCCAAATGAAAGAGGTAAGGGTTTGGAAGTGTCTACACGATGAATAAGAGGAAGCCTTATTAAGTTATTATTTAGTAGTTGAATCATAATAGAATACATGGATTAAAAAATCTTGTAAAATTATCAATTCTTTGGTCCAAATGAAAAGTGGGTTGCAACAATAGGTGTTGCAACAACATCTCATGTTTGAATATTATTAGAAGGAGAACTAATTTTAATAAAGTTTTCCCTTTATTTCTCAAATGATTGATACAATGAAGGAGCAACCTTAGATTAATTAACTGAAGCCATTGAGGAAGAACCTTATTAGCGAATAATTGATAGTTGATAATCATGAAGGACTATGCACAAATGTGTAAATGAAGGAAATTTCACAAGCACAAATCTTGTCCTGAACTTGAGACTGTTGGTTGTAAATAAAAACTTTTTACTCATCAACATTTGAACAAGGCAACATTCAAAAAAATGATTCTTGGGGAATGGTAGGAGAATTATTTTTTGGGATGATTGGTGGATTGGGAATTGTCCTCTCAAGAATGTCCCTTAGGCCTCCCTCTTGAAGGATGACTGTATCAAGATGTTCGACTATTGCATTATAGATTATATTGCTAATGGTAATTGGAAGAACTTAACATTTGTTAATTTTGCGCTGTCTATTAGACAACTTATGCTCTCTCGTATTCATATTCCTTCCTCTCGAATGGAGGATCAAGTGGTGTGGAACTATTCATTGAATGGAATGTTTTCAGCTTCTAGTGCCTTTAATGTAGAATTTGATAATCATATGCCTCCCCCTTTTTGGGCTCTATTGTGGAATTCAAAGCTTGTACCTAAAATCGATATGCAAATTTGGCTTTTAGCCCATAACAAAGCATTGAAAATTAACAATTTGTGTAAGAGGGTTTTTTTAATGCCTAACAGATGTTGATTGTGTGAGGCATATTTAGAGAACTCTTTTCACCTTCTTTTTGGGTGCCACTATGTTATGTATATATGGTCACATACCATTTCTCTTTAGAATATAAGTTGGGTTTTCTCAAGCTCTTTCTCTAATGGAGCTAGTCCTAATGGATTTCCCCTACTAATAATTCTTCTCTTGTGTTCCTTTGGTCTCTTATTATGCGTCATATATCATGGGTTGTGGAGAAAGAAAGAAACAACAAGATTTTGAAAGAATATTCTCTTTTTGCTCATAATCTTTCTTTCAAAATTTTTCTTTCTATTAAAGGGAACTTTCTTATTGGTATTTTTAATGTGACCGAACGTGGCCCTAGAGTTTTTGTGTCTGTTTATGATTGGTAGGTTTATTCTTATTAGAAGATCTCATTTTATATTTCTAATCCTATTTATAAGGCTAGCAATCCAAAAATAATGTTGATTGGAGGGCTCCTTTGACAGATTGGATTAAAATTATCTTTGATGAGACAACCAAGGGGAATCTAAGGCCTACAAGAAGTAGGGGAGTGGTGAGAGATCATAATGGTAGGTCCTGGAGACAACTGAGGGGGGGGGGGGGGGGTTGAATTAGTTGTCTAATAAATTCAAACCAAAAACAACTTTACCAACTTAATGCTTAATATCGGTAAACCAGTCTTTTATGCCGGTAGACAGTTTTATCAGTTAATTATAATACCAGTAAAGATTAATGCATGAAACAAAAAGACAAAGTCATCCACAACACATAACACCAATATTTGTACATGGAAACCATATAAAGGGAAAAAACATGGTGGGAAACCTTACCCACAATCAAATGATACTACTGCAGATAGTATGTGTATACAAATGGGGTCTGTACATGCAGAAAGGCCAAGCGCCTAGAGATCACTGCTCAAACACAAATAGGAGTCACACTGACTACAATTAGATGGTTAAATCCAATAAGGATGTACTACTCAAATTAGCATCTTTCTATGCTGGATTCAGTACCAGTGTAGTTTTGATTGTCTTCACAAAAACCCTCTTTCAACCTTCAAATGATGTCTGTGTGTATAGCTCTGCTTATTCTCGCATATACCTTCACACAATTCTTTTTCGCATTCCACACATGATCTTACAAATAAGATCTTACATTTATATCATAACCTAAGACCAATTTTAGTAGGTCGTCTCTAAAGGATATTACAATAAAATCAATTTACAAAAAAAACAATGTCCGATGCAATAACCAATTCAACATGTTGGCTTGATTCATTTACAACAATAATGAGACATCTCCATAGCGTGTCGTGCTGATCTAGAAAAGATAAACTTGTCGGTGTATATCCTGGACCTATTTGCTGGTAACAACAAATATGCAAATATGAATATGCCAATGAACAAAACTCCAAGACAAAGTGTCCAAATGATGTCTTCGACATAACCAGGTGTTTTCCATGCTATTCCAAGTGCCGGTGAACATTATATCCTGTCAGTGTGCCAGATATCAGTGACTGTGCATAAGTCACTTGCTTGCCGGTGAATGTTGCCGATTCTCCAAAGTGCCAGAGTTAGTAGGTGTTGACATCAATGAAAAAACCATACCAAAATACCAACGATCTCCCCCTTTGGCATTGATGGCAACACAAGATGGAAAAACCATCAAAGTGCCAAAACAGAAATGCCAAATACCAAAAACCAATAATCTCCCCAAAGTAACAATCTCTCCCCCTGGGAGTGACATGAGTTTTCCTTGTGTTTTTCCATACCAATCTCTCCCCCTTTGACATCAAATGCCAAAGCAATATAAAGACCATTTTTCAGATACAAAATACCAACCAATTTAATATACCAACTACTCCCCCTGAGAAGTAGTTTTCTCATCAAAGTCAGAGCAAAATATTTCTCTGTTATTTCTGCCGGTTGATGACTATCATCAACTATCTAAGTTTCTACCGGTGGGAGTATGACCCCAAGCTGGTCTCTGAGATATTCAAAAGTCTCCTTAAGCAGAGGTTTAGTGAAAATATCTGCAATCCACTCTTTAGTATTCACATAAACCATTTTAATTTCTTTTGCTTCAACATTTTCCCTTAGAAAATTTAGTTTGATAGAAACATGTTTGGTTTTAGAATGTAGTATCAGATTCTTAAATATATCAACTGTTGTAGTGTTATCACAATAGATAGTAATAGGTTCCTTGCATTTTACCTTTATATCCTTCAACATTTTCTTAAGCCATAGTACCTGTGTACAGTTGATTGCTACTGCAACATATTCTAATTCAGCTATTGATAAAGATGTACAACTTTGTTTCTTACTCAACCAAGAAATTAATCTCCTTCTAAGAAAAAATGCTCCATCGATGGTGCTTTTTCTATCATCCACATCTCCTGCCCAATTTGCATCTGTGTATGCACATAATTCAAAGTTTTCATCTCTAGGATACCATAATCCAAGATTTGTAGTGCCTTGTAAGTACTAGAAAATCCTTTTTACTACTGATTCATGATTTTCTCTAGGATTACTCTGAAATCTTGAAACAATACATACTGCATTCATGATATCAGGTCTTGTTTGTGTCAAATACAGTAAACCTCCTATCATAGATTTGTACCTAGTCGGATTAACAGGTGTAGATTCATCCCTTAGTGATAATTTGTCATTTGTAGTCATAGGTGTGCTTACTGGTTTAGAGTTCTCCATCCCAAATTTCTTTAATAACTCCTTCAAGTACTTGGATTGACTCAAGAATATACCTTTATTAGTCTGTGAAATCTGCAATCCTAAAAATAATTTTATTTCTCCAGTCATAGACATTTCAAATTCTTGCTGCATTTCAATAGAAAATTCTTTACATAATCCATCTTCTCCTCCAAAGATTATATCATCAAAAAACACTTCTATAACCAAGATGTCATCATTTATCACTTTATAATATAAGTTGCTGTCAGCATTACCTTTAGAAAAACCAATCTTCAAAAGATACTTATCCAATCTTGCATACCAAGCTCTTGGAGCTTGTTTCAACCCATACAAAGCTTTCCTTAACCTGCAAACCATATCTTTGTTATCTGTCAAAGAGAATCCATCAGGTTGTTCAATGTAAACTTCTTCTTCAAGATCTCCATTCAGAAATGCACATTTAATATCCATTTGATATACTCTGTAGTTCTTGTGTGCTGCAAAAGCCAAAAATAATCTGACTGCCTCAATTCTGGCTACCGGTGCAAAGGTTTCATTATAATCAATTCCTTCTTTATGAGAATATACCTTACAAACTAGTCTTTCTTTATTCCTGATTACCTTACCATCTTCATTAAGTTTGTTTCTAAATACCCACTTTGTTCCAATCACATTTTTGTCTTTAGGTCAAGGAACTAATGCCCATGTGTTATTTTTCTCAATTTGTTCTAGTTCCTCTTCCATAGCTTTAATCCTGTGTTTATCTTCACATGCCTCATTAATTGATGATGGTTCAATTTGAGAAATAAGACATACCTATTCATTTTCCAGTCTTCCTCTTGTCATAACTCCTTTATTCTTGTTCCCAATTATCTGATCTTGAGAGTGATTTAGTCTTACATACCGGGGTGTCTTCATTTGCTGTTGTTCCTCAGTTACTGTAGAATTTTTAGATGATACCGGTGTAACTGGATCTTCATTCTGTACCAGTGGGTTAAATGTAGGTTCATTTGTTAGAATCTCTGTTGCCGGTTCAAAGTCTATGTACCTTGAAGTTCCTCTAAATTGTTCATCAATTTTCACATTTGTACTCTCAACAATTTTCTGCAATCTTTTGTTAAAACATCTATATGCCTTGCTCTTAGATGAATAACCAAGAAATTTTCCTTCATCACTTATAGGATCAAATTTTCCAATATACTCATCCCTTCTAATATAGCATTTACTTTCAAATATTTTGAAATATTTAAGAGTAGGAGTAATACCAAACCATAGCTCATGAGGGGTCTTACCGGTTTCACCTTTGATGTGAACTTTGTTGAATGTATAGACCGCTGTACTTACTGCCTCTCTTCAATACACATGTGGTAGATTTGCTTCTGATAACATACTTCTTGCTGCATCCAAGATAGTTCTGTTTTTCCTTTCAACAACTCCATTCTATTGTGGTGTCCGGGGTGCTGATAGCTGTCTTTTGATTCCATTCACTTCATAGAATGCATTAAATTCCTTAGATGTAAATTCTCCTCCTTGATCTGATCTCAGACATATGATTTTCTTACTGGTTTCATTCTCTACCATTGCTTTGAACAGTTTGAACTTTCCAAGTGCTTATGATTTTTCTCTGAGAAAAGTAACCCAACACATTCTAGAGTAGTCATCAATGATTAGCATGAAATATCTATCACCTTGCAAACTTTTAGTTCTAGCTAGACCACATAAATCAGTATGAATTAAGTCAAGAGCATTATTTGATTTTTGGAATATTTTTAAAAGTAGCTCTAACTTATTTTCAAAATTGACATTCCTTACATACTATATTGTGAGGTTTGACAATTTTAGGTAAATCTCTAACTGCCTTAGTAGTATTGATTTTTACCATGCAATCAAAATTTACATGACAAAGTCTCTTATGCCATAGCCAACTTTCGTCAATATGTGCAATCAAGCATGTCTTTTCACTGTTATTCAAATGAAATATATTACCTCTAGTTTGATTATGTTAGGGTTCCCACAGATACTGAGAGGGGGGGGTGAATTAGTATCTGACCGGTAATGAGATTTTCTTGAAATAGAACATGCAGAACATAAAGTAACAGTATACCGGTATGCAAGAATTAATGTAAATATCAGAATAAAAAACATCCACATGAAAAGAACACCATAACACAAGATGTTTAACGAGGAAACCTGGTGTGGGAAAAACCTCGGTGGGATTTGTGACCCACAATATTCACTTACTGGCCAATAAGAGAATATTACTTACAATAGGGGCCTGCACATGCAGGAAGGCCAATTGCCTAGAGCACACTGCTCAATAAGAAGTCACACTGACTTACAATGAGGATTTACACAAATCCAATATTCTGTACTGCTTTACAATAGCATCTTCAATGCCAGATTCAGTACCGGTTCTTGCTCTGTTCTTTACATATACCCTTGACCTATAATTCGCACATTAGGTCTACCTTATAATTATCTTTATACTTCCTATCCATAAATTTTAAATGTCTACAATGATCTCTTTTATATACAAGAGTCATTTTACAATTTGCCAAGTCGGCTTACAATAATAAACAAAATATTACATATCAAAAATCCTATCGGCCTCTGTGCCGGTGCCGGTGTAGAGTGATCTTGCTAATGCCGGTGCACTGTCTTGCTTGAATAATGTTTTGCTGGTATAATGTCTTGCCAGTGCCATAGGATTGCAAGGTTGCCTGTGTAATGTTTTACTGGTATAATGTCTTGCCGGTGCCATAGGATTGCAAGGTTTCCATCAATGACAAAACCTTCAATCACACACAATGTCTCATTGGAGTGTCCATATGCCAACAATCTCCCCCTTTGGCATTGATGGCAACACTCATGAGAAATTTCAAAAGATATCCAAAAAATGTGTAGACCAAAAAGTTTACCAAAAATGTGAGAGCTCCCCCTAAGCATGTGATCATTGTGTTTTGAATTTTCTCATCCTACTACTCCCCCTTTGGCATCAATGACAAAGGTTAGTAGATTTTGTAGTTGTACCAATCCATAAGCTCAACCTTGTAGTTGGGTAGTTATTATCTGAAGAATATCTCCCAAAATTAAGTTTATACCATCCATAAACTTCTTACTGTCTTTTATTGCTGTCTCAGTTCTGTATACTGTACCAATGAGATGCTGCAAGTGCTCTGCCGGTGTTTTGCTTCCCTGTGTTGTTAGTTCCTCTGAGATTTCCTTCCACAAAGATGCTAAATAGTCCAATCTTGGACTTACTTTAGATCTCAAGAATTTTTCCTTGTTTATTATTTTCTCTTTCTCTCTTTCTAATTTGAGCAATTCTTCCTCAAAATTTGTTATCTTTTCCTCAAAAACTGATAATGTATCGGGTGAGTTAACAAAATTATCTGCAAGTTTATTGATCTCTTCCTGTACCTTGCTCATCTTTTTGTCTACATCTATGGTCAAAAAGTTTATCTTACAGGTGTCTTTGTACAGAGTTTTGTACTCTTTCAATAAATTGCACAGTTCCAGTAGAAGTGTGTCAAATTCCCTGTTACACTTCTTTATTCCTTCCTCAAAGAATTTCTGTTTCTCTTTTTCTATAATTTCCTTTACAGATTCTACCTTTGTTTGCTCAAAATTTCCAGAAATATATTTACAAAGTGTATCCAACTGGCCTAAAGAATCTTTATTGTCTATATTACAATTTGGAGCTATTGATTTCAAAAATGGAATTGAATTATCTATTGCTTTATAAGCTTGTGAGCTATAATCAGTTATTTTCTTGATAGATTCAAGTAATACCTCAGTCACATTTGATGGTGTCCCAACAAACTGAGTGCCGGTGGAAGTGACCATGCTAGTATTGACCTCTGGTAGGTCTGTTTGTGTCTCCATCTCTTTAAGCACTGGTTTTCCTGCTTCATTTCTTACCGGTGGCATCTGTTCTGGAGCCTTTAGCTCCGATGGTTTCTCTGTTTGTGTTCTAGATTCCATTTTTTTCTCTGTATCTACTGCCGGTTGCTCTGTCTTTCCTGATTTATTTGGTGTATCCTTATCTACCACTATGTTGATCTCCTGAGTATCAACATTCACAATATATAGGACTTTAGGATTAGGATTATTATCCTCTGTATCCATACTCTCAGCTACCAGTTGATCTTCTATAGTTGTTGTTTTTACCGGTGGAGTATTTAAAGGAGGTGGGGGTAAGTTGTCTCTAATCTTGATACTTGGTGGTCCACCAACTTTACCTTTCCCTTTGTCCTTCTAATATACCAGAATGGGCTTGGGATTCCTATATTATTCTTGTTTTTCTTTTTCAACCAAGAATATATCCCAACCATTTTCTATTTCCTCTGAAACTTCTGTAACTCTACCTGCCATTAGTGAAATTTGCCAGTGTGCAGTGGAAAAAACTGTCCGGTTGGCCTGAGCTATTAGATCATCAATTTCCTTAGGTGAGTTAACCGGGTATACTGCAAGTAGTTTTTCTATTTTAATTTTCTTATCCAATTAAATTATTCCTTGCCTTCTAGCCTCAAGTCTTTTATATAGTTCATCAGGAATTTCATTTAAGACTTGCAACAAATTTTTTTTATACATGTCCATGTGTAATATAACACTCTCCTCAACTTGTCCTTTCTCATCATCTGATAGGATGTCATAGATTTTCCCTATGTTTTTCAATTTACCTTCCTCTATGATCTCATTCAGTAATATGTCAAGAGGGGCCAAGTCAGTGTTTGTCTTCTTCTTCTTTTTGGGGGTCAACTTCTTAGGTGTGACTTTCTTGACCGGAGATCTTATGGCTTGTTGCTTTTGTCTTGTCCTTCTAGGTGAAGGAGTGGTTACCGGTGAGAGGTCTCTTTTCCTGACAACTCTTTTGAAAGTTGCTGGCATATCTCCTTCTAAGGAAGTACATACCGGTGATAGATGAGTTTCAGGTTGTTGGGCTGCCAACTCATCTTCAGTTATGCCGGTTTTCTTTAATACATCTTCCTTTATGGCTTTTGCTTGTCTGGTTCCTTTTCTCACAAATGCCTCAACCTTTTTCACTGTCTTCTTAGATTGAATTTGACTTTCAATGGTCTCAGCACTACCAAATACTTCTTCCTTTGGTTCATTGGGGGCTTCCAGAAGTGCTTTGGCATAAGTTTCCACTATGTGGTCATCTATTTCATACCCCATCTCTGTTACCCAGATTGTCCTTGGGATGATTGCTTCCATCTAGATCTCATCCTTTTTGATTACAAAGCATATATCATCCTTATATTTGTTGACAATTTCCTATGATAGTCTGATCCTCTTATTCATTCTGACCTTTAGTGCTTGAAAATACTCATTGATATTCTTTTCTCTGTTTTCACCCATGTTGTTGAATAAGTCAGACAATTGTTTTCCTACCAGTATGTTGAATCCAAAATCCTTGTTGCCTATACCAGGAGCCTATTTGGTTATTGTAGATAGGAAATGTGGAAATCATCAAAGCAAGTAAGAATTAGCCTAGTTCAATCACAAAACGAGATTGCAATGACAATTCCTAATTACATTCAATGAAAACATGAAAACAAGACATTCAAAATGAAATCTAAGCAAACCAAATGCAGATGTCTCTTTCATGTGGCTCCATTGTCCTTCTTTCTCCTTCAAATTGCTTTGTTTTGTGGATCTCACCTTCAAGTGCATAAGCATAATGTGAAAGCAAGATTGTCAAGACAAGATGACAGCGTAAGGGTACTAGAAGCATGATTGAATCAGCCAGGGGCTTTGATTGAAGAAATTCATCCAATTTATAGACAAATTGGAGAAAAGATCAGATTAGCATGAAAGTGATTCGAATGGAAATTCAAATTAGGAATAGCAAAATTATGACAAGTGTATGACAAATTGCTATGCAAGGATTTATGACAATTTATGACAAATTGCTATGCAAGAATTTATGACAAGATTTTGAAATAGAAATAGACATTTAGGAATTAGAAAATTAGGTTAGAAATGATGACTTGGAATTTAGGAAATTGATGAAAATTAGGTAAATTAATTAATAATTTCTCATTCATTAATTAATTTACAAAAATAGGAGGAATTAATTAGCCAATTAAATAAACATTTAATTGTGACAAGAAGACTTAGGATAAATAAATAAATTATTTAACCTAAAGGGGAGATGACAAACAAGATTAAATGAATAAATCATAAAACCTAGAAGATGAATTAGAAATGCAAAGACGACAATTAGGTCTTGATGTAAGATTGATTTGATGTCGATTCGATCATGATTTTGAATTGATAAATGATTTGATTGATAAATGCGCTGAGGAACAATGACAAATTGATCCAAATTGACATGATTGAGAAAGACGACGATTGATGACAAATTGATCGCGAGATGACAAGATTGAAAATAACAATGATCGATGACAAATCGATCGCCAGATGACAAGATTGAAAATTTCAATGATCAATGACAAATTGATCGCCAGATGACAAGATTGAAAAGAGGACAAAACCCTAATTAGGATTGACGATGTCCAAAATGATAACAAATGAGCATGCACATTGATGTGACAGGATAAGATTGACCAAAATCATGACTGAAGATTGTTGTCGACAAGACCAAATTCGAGAGTGAGATAAATGAAGAATGCAGAAGAAGGACTCGATGCTCGCAAATGATAAAGACCAAGTACGCAACATAGAAGAAATGTT
Source organism: Cryptomeria japonica (assembly GCF_030272615.1). Lineage (NCBI taxonomy): Eukaryota > Viridiplantae > Streptophyta > Pinopsida > Cupressales > Cupressaceae > Cryptomeria > Cryptomeria japonica. Next base: position 480,356,702 of record NC_081413.1, read on the forward strand.
AATGTGATGCAAAAACCTAAAATAAGGCAATGCGCCAATGTTAAAATACGACTCTGCAAGCATTGACCAGTTTTAGACGTCTACATTTTGCCCCTCTTTGAGACAATGCGATATTAAGCGTTGTTTAAAAGAACAATAATGAAAATGCCCCAGATAATGACAATGACATATGCATGCCCCCTCGAGGAATTGGTCGGAAACATCCAAAAAAGAGGCCAATTGATCGATAAGAATGATAGAACATGATAGGAGCAAACGGACTGAAAATCGGGGATCGGATGCATGAATGACAAGCAATGAAAGGTGAAAAAGACCATGACTAGCATGAGATGGAGAGGGTGCACATCCATCGATGCACTGACAAATATCTATAAATGAGACAAAGGGAGTGAAAAGAGCTCATTTGCACTAGCCAAAGAGGAGGATTTGTTGCTTTGGAAAAGGACACTTGCAGAGAGATGGTGAACATTCCAATGGCAGATCACCTCGGGGAACATGTACACACCTATAGACAACCAGACGATGCGAGAGTAGCATTATGTATCTCAAAAACCCATATTGTCAATTTCATGAATTTGACTTGCTTGCGGGACATTGCGGGGCCCAAAGAAAATGCAGAAAGTGACTTCTACACCTGTGTGAGCGCATCCTGCACTTGTGTAGGGTATCCTGTGCTTGTGTAGGGTACACAGGTGCAAGTTGATGCAACATAGGCGCAGGATACAACACACAGGCGCAATTGTGCACTGGGAGCTCAAATTTGATCAAAAAATAGCATGCGAAGGGTCCGAAAAGGGGGATAACGGTAGGATAGATCAAAATAGATTAGAAACACCCTAATTTGGACATGAAAAAAGGAAATGCAGCCCATAGAAGGAAACCCTAAAACTGACAAAGTATGCCCCAATTGTGATGCAGAGTCGACAGTATCCATTGATCACGCGGGAGAACCGACCTGACTGCTTCATGTTACGACATAGACTCAGGAGCACAGACAGAGATACATTTGCAGGACTTGGAATATACTATATCACATTCATGCCCAAGATTAGGGCAAACATAGGACTACTGACCGCATTGGCAGAGCGATGGCATTCGGAGACTTCCTCCTTCCATCTGGCGACTGGAGAGGCGACTGTGACACTAGAGAATGTATGGCGTATCCTCTGCATTCCAATTCATGGAGAGATGATAGAGTATGATCCAGTGATAGGGAGAGATGCTTTGTGTAGATTATTTGAGTGCGACGCAAATGATTTGGATATCATAGAGAGGGAGATTGGTTGGGAGATCATGGCATCAGAGTATGATCGACGATATGTGGTGATAGTAGTGGTTATAGCATGCCTACTAGTAGGGGATAGATGAGGATATGGATTCCCTATTGGATGGGGAAGAGTGCTAGAGTGGATGGAAACAGAGGGGAAAATGTATGCATGGGGACCATGTGTACTTGCTATGCTATATTTTCAGTTGCATTAGATAGCATATCAGGGGGTTCAGAATTTGAGTTGTGGAGTCACACTATTACAGGTATGGGCATTTGAGCACATAGCCATATGTCAACCGATTGCAGAGAGACATGTAGTACCGCACCGACCATATGTGTACTATTACGGGGGAGCACTGAGACAGGGTCCATTTGGATACATACTGTATTGGCGACATGAGCTAGACAGATTGAGAGAATTCATATGGAGGCCATATCTTGATTGCCCTGGATGGTCAGATGATAGTGATGAGCTACCGTATTGTAGATAGGAAAGATACCTGATTGGGTGACCAATGAATCACTAGAGAGTGATTGAGATGTACCTGCCAGAGAGAGTCAGACGACAGTTTAGAGAGAGGTAGGATGTACCTAGAGGGACTGCATACTTTGCCCGATCTCACAGAGAGATGAGTTAGTGGGGGAGAATGATTCAGCCACACATAGCATATGCTAACTTCACATAGCTACAGTAGAGATAGTGGGATTGGAGATCAGATGTGGTGGATGCTGGGATGACAGAGGAGTATGAGCAATGGTTTGCACGACGATGGCTAGTGCCATTGACAGACCCTGATATTCTGGTACCGAGGAGACAAGAGGACTTCCCACTCACTAGAGAGGAGGAGGACAAAGATGAGGACAAGGAGGATGAGGGTGGTGATGAGGATGGAGATGATGAGGATGACAACTATGAGCCAGATTCAGCCAATCAGGAATCATTGCAGGATATACCCATAGAGCCGGAGACAGCTAGGATAGAGGAGATGGAGATGTGTAGGGCTACCATAGCGAGTCAGCATGATCACATTGTGACATTAGAGAGACAGAATGCCATCTTGAGGACAGAGCATGATTAGTTAAGAGAAGAGATAGCTAGATTGACAGCGGCTCGAGATATAGCAATAGCCCAGGCAAAGCGAGAAGGGCAGAGAGTCACTGAGTATATTGGGTTGATTAGGGATGCCAGTGCACGTGAGATGGCACAGATGTTGGTAGAGATCAGAGAGGAGATATGCCATTGGAGGACACTATATGAGAGTGCAGTTCCACCAGAGCAAAGAGCAGTGTCATATCGGGCATGATCGAGGACAGAGAGCAGGGCACACTCTCGGAGGTCAGTGAGCAGCATGGGGGTGAGTGGACCTATGAGAGCACCATAACCAGGACCTGGGATAGGAGGGACATTATCCTTAAGACATGGCAAGGATGAGGAGGATAGAGGGAGCACCCAGTGACAAAGGCACTTACTCCTTATGACACAGACATATGTAGTGTGATATTATATAGTCAGCCTGTGGGCCATACTTAGGACAGACAGTCCAATTTTGTACTCTGATATTATTTTGATATATGACATGATATGCATCAATATGATGGGATGCAATAGGTTATGACGTATATGTTTACTTTCCATGTATGGATGGTGTATGTACTGTTGATGTACCATTGTGGAACATGTATGGATATATTTTTTTTATGTGTTTTTGATGAATTTATAATATGAAATGGATAAATGCTTGATGTGATGTTTGATATAATGCAAATGTACTAACCAATGAATGCAGGATGCAACATATGTGTTTGGGGAAATTGGAGCACTAGACTGAACTGACTATCCAAACTGCCGGAAGAAATGCTAGTAAGAAGAAATGAGGCAGAGGATAGTTAGAGACGAAGAAAAACTTGCTTTCAGTAATGCACTTTGTAGGTGAGAACCTTTATTTAATGTAGCAAAACGGATGCATAGCATCATGGCATTGAAGGCCAGAGCTGAAATACAACCCTTTTTGCAAAAGACAGACACATCGCACACAAGGAATGAGTGAAGCATCCCAGGGTGCATACATCAAGGGTTGAGGTATGTGCAACGTTCACAAAGCGAATGTACTTATCACAGACACCCAATGATATAGTTGCCCCAGTTTGTGACAAACATTCCACAAACAACAATCACAACAAAAAAAGAAAGGGACCATGAACCATCCTGGTCACTCTAAATCACTCAGTGACATCATCGAGCAACATAGGAACATGATCGAAGATAAATCAATAAATGATAAGACGCACTAATTCCAACAAGTCAAACAAACATCTTGATCTTCAATGTCAAAAGTTGAAAGTGTTGATAGGATGATCATGTTGTCTGGTTTCAGGGAATGCGGTACCCCGTCTAAGACAGGACACAGTCTGGTTTCGAGTATACCATACCCTGTATAAGACCCATGATAGTAGTGACAAGGACAAATCATATTGATGCTGACGTTCGATTGAGAAGACAATTGTGATCACTTTGAATGTCTGGTTTGATTGAAAAAGTTCATCTGTTTATGCATGATTTCATTAAAGCACAGTGTGTGACTGCATATCGTTGGATGTATACTCAGTGATCTGTCTATGCACAAAGGGGATATATTTTTTGACAAAATGCAAAATGCCAAAGAAATTGTTTTTTTGGATTTTGATGTTTTGAAATTTTTTTGTTCGTTTTTCAGGACTTTATTTGACTTTTTATGGATTTTGTTCAGGACAGTTTTCAATTTTTTTTTAGATTTATTCCAGGACATTTTTTGATTTTTTTGGATTATTTTAGGACATTTTTCAATTTTTTTTTGGATTTATTTCAGGACATTATTTGATTTTTATGATTTTTTCAGGACATTATCTGATTCAAAAGTTCTAGTGATTGATCATGACAAGGGGAACGCACCCAATGAACATCAGAAAGACATATATAGAGACCAGGACTGAAACATATGCACAAGAAACCAGAGAATGCAAGACAATGATGTTGACCAATCACAGGCCTGGAACAGAACATTGGGTCATGACAAAGATAGACCGGATAGCATAGCTAGAGGTCATGACAGATGATAGAGCAATGATCTCATTACACATGGCGCCTAATTGCTAGGTTTTCACCATGGTACTTGCCCAAAGTGCCTGTTTGCCAGGTTTTCACTAGAGGGCGAATCATTTTTCTTTACTTTTTTTGTTCTTTTTCTTTGTTTCTCTTTTTTCACTTTTTTTGTATTTTTTTTGAGCTTTTTGATTTTTTTGTATTTTTTCAGGATCATACTTGAAGAAGTGCTGATAGAAAATTATGCCCAGTACTTGCGAAGGTGCATGCTATTTACATGATCTAACAAAGGTTCACCTTCTGGGGTGGCAAGCTGATATGCCCCCGAGCCATAGGCTGCACTCACTATGAAAGGCCCAACCCAATTAGGTTTAAACTTGCCTTTGATGACATTAGTAGATTGTGCATTCTTGGGGTTTGCCTTTAAAACCAGATCTCCCACTTCGAAGTGTCACCCTTTGACCTTCTTATTATAAGAGCGATGGAGACAGTTTTGATATGCTTGCAAATGTGTCAGGGTTGTCTGACGTTTCTCATCTAACATCTCAAGCTGATGCAACCGAGAGACTTTGTGCGTTTCATCATCAATTAGATGTTGCAAGGAAACCTGCAAAAAAGGAATCTCCACTTCCAAGGGTAAAATGGCTTCCGCACCATACACCAAGGAATAAGGTGTTGCGCCAGTAGGTGTGTGGATAGAAGTGTGATAAGCCCATAGTGCTAGATTCAACTATACATGCCAATCTCGACCAGCGTTATTAACAACCTTTTTTAGGATCTTGATAATGGTTTTATTTGATGCTTCAGCTTGACCATTACCCTGTGGATAGTATGGACTGGAGAAATGGTGTTGGATATGAAACTTTTCACAGAGTTCCTTGACATCTTTATTCTTGAAGGGATGACCATTATCTATGACTATGGCAAGGGGAACCCCATATCGGCATATGATATAATTCAGCAGGAATTTTGAAATTTGCACACCGGTGATATAGGTCATGGGGATAGCCTCGATCCACTTTGTAAAATAATCTATGGTTGTAATGATAAACTTGTGTCCATTTGCAGATGTCGGGTGAATCTTGCCAATAAGATCCGATCCCCATTGAGAAAAGGGCCACAGAGATATGACAGAATGAAGCTCTTGGGCTGGTGCATGAATGTAGTTCCCATGGATCTGGAATTTGTACCATTTCTTAACAAAATCATGAACATCCTTCTCCAGAGTGGGCCAATAATACCCAGCACGAATCAACTTTTTGGCTAAGATAAGACCATTGAAATGGCCCCCACATATACCATCGTGAACCTCGTGTAAAGCCATTTGTGCTTCATTAGAATCCAAACACCTGGGGAGGGTATGGTCAAAGGAATGACTGTAAAGAGTATCGGAAATGATGACATATTTGGCTATCTGTCGGATGAAGGTTCGGCGTTGGTTAGTGGAAAGGTTAGGTGGTAAGGTTTGGGATTTCAAATATTGATAGACATCATTGTACCACGTGGCGTTAGGGCCAACAAGAACACACATCACATCTGCTATCGGAATTTCAAAAGAAGGGACAAGCAACTGTTCGACCAAAAATTCACATTTGTCCATATCGTGGGGCATATTCAACATGGAAGCAATTGTAGCCATCACATCTGTCGACTTGTTTTGAATTCTTGGAACTTGACTAAAATGGATAGCCATGAATTTTGTCTTGAAGAAATTTACCATATGCTTGTAGGGAATAAGCTTTTCATCTTTTGTTTCGTAGTCATCATTCACTTGACAGATGACTAACTGAGAATCTCCATAAACTTGTAAATGTGTGATGTTCCAGTGGACTGCTACTCGGAATCCTGTGACCAGAGCTTCATATTCGGCAATGTTATTGGTACAATGGAAAGTTATTCTGTAGGATTTTGGAATAGCATCACCTTGAGGGGTGACAAACAATATACCTGCTCTGGACCCGAATTTGGTATGGGATCCATCAAAGTATAACTTCCATTCATTAGAAGATGTAAGGGCAAAGACTGATTCATCTGGAAAATCGGTCAACATGGGATGATCATCATAAATAGAAGCCTCTGCAAGTTGATCTGCTATGACTTGTCCTTTTATTGCCTTTTGCTCCATGTACTCAATATCAAACTCACTAAGGATCATCACCCACTTTGCTGGGTGACCTGTCAAAGCTGCCCTACTAAGCAAGTATTTCAAGGGATCAATTTTTGCAACTAGCAATGTCTGATGACTTAACATATAGTGTCAAAGCTTTTGTGTTGCAAATACCACTACTAAGCATGCCTGTTCAATAGTTGAATAATTCAACTCATAGCCTACTAGTGTCTGACTGATATAATAAATAGCTCGCTCTTTGCCTTTCTCATCCTGTTGGGCCAAGAGAACTCCTAGTGCCGTTTCAGTTGTAGAAATATACAATATAAATGGCTTCCCTTCTATAGGAGGCATTAGAATAGGTGGCGACAACAAATAGTCCTTAAGAGCTTGAAATGCTGATTGACATTGCTCAGTCCATTTAAAAGCGACACCTTTATGCAATAAATGCTGGAATGGATGACATTTGTCTACCAATTGAGCTATAAATTGGTAGATTGACTGTAGCTTTCCTTGCAGACTTCTTAGTTGATGGAGATTGGAAGGAGGAGGCATATCCATTATTGCTTTAACCTTGGCAGGGTCGACTTCAATGCCTCTATGAGAAATAATGTACCCTAGTAATTTGCCAGCTGTGACACCAAAGACACACTTCTTTGGATTGAGTCTAAGCTTATAAGTTTCCATTCGGTCAAAGATTGGGCCTAGGATGGCTAGATGACTATCTCTTGTGACAGATTTGCATAATAAGTCATCAACATAGTCCTCCATCAAAGTATGCATGAAATCATGGAAAATTGTCGTCATCGCTCTTTGATATGTTGCGCCATCATTTTTAAGACCAAAGGGCATCACATTCCAACAATAGGTACCCCAAGCACAAGTGAATGCAGTCTTATGTTGGTCTTCAGGAGCAATGCAAATTTGGTTATAGCTGGAGAAACCATCCATTAATGAGAGCATCTCATATCCAACAGTCATGTCAACTATGATGTCTATATTTGGTAGTGGAAAAACATCTTTAGGGCATGCTTTATTGAGATCCCTAAAATCCATACAGATTCTGATGCCCCCAGTTACCTTGCTAACTGGTACCAAATTGGAAATCCAGTCTGCATAATCGATGGGTCTGATAAAGCCCACGTGTAGTAACTTTTTTAGTTCTACCTTGACCAAGAGAGCTACCTGGGGATGCATCTTTCTGAGTTTCTATTTGACAGGCTTGGCATCTACTTTTAATGGTAAGTGATGAAGGACTAATTCTGGATCAAGGCCAGGCGTATCTGCATAGGACCACGCAAAACTGATCTTTTTCTCAAGAAAGAAATTGACAAAATCTATCTTTTCCTATTTTGATAAAGAAGCAGTGAAATGAATGACCTTAGGGTTGTCAGGTGTACCCAAATTGATTTCCTTGGTCATTTCCACAAGCAATGTTGATTTATCCTGACTTGATAGGGGTATGTCCACTCTTCCACCTTTGGGCGCCTCAGAGAGGTTTTCACCCGCAGGTATGTCTTTTATTTTTACTTTTGTATGATCAGAGAGTGCCTTACGGTTTTCACTCAAAGACCTATTCTTTTGATTTTTTACTTTTTCTTTTCTTTTTTCATTTTGATGACTGGAAGATGGAGTTGACTCCCCAAAATATGCTATGGAATCCAGATCAATAGCAAATCCTGCCTTATGATCTCCTTGTGGTATGCCTTCTTGTAGTCCCAAGAATTCTGCAATTGCTTCGTCATTTCTGGAACCAAATTTTGGATAAACAAGTTCACTTGTTGTTCTTCAGGTATATCTAGGGAAGAATGACTATACAAGCTTCGCCATCGTTGCAATAAAGTCACTAATGGTTCACCTTACTTTTGCTTGGTGTTGCATAAATCTGACATGGTCATGTCACTATCAATGTTGAATGCAAAGTGAGATATAAAGTTTTGAGCCAATTCTGACCAAGTCTTTATATTTCCTGGCAGATGCGAATACCAATCCATGGCTTGTCCCGTGAGACTTCATACAAATAAATACATTAAATATGTTTCCTCATAACTCACTTCGGTACACGCCGTGAAAAATGCTCGAATGTGATCTTTTGGATTTCCATTCCCTTTATATTTCTCAAAATTAGGTGCCTCAAAATGCTTAGGGAAGGGAGGCATGTATAAGCTCTTGTGAAATGGATTGGGACATAAATCTTGATATGTGTACAAATTCTTTGTTCCTTTGGTTTCTAATGCATCGACTTGTCGTTGCAACTTCTCAAGCTGTTGCACAATTGTATCAGATTTTGGAGGTCCATCATTAATCCTGGTGGGTACTCTTTGTCGATACATCATGTTTTCGATTGGTTGTTGATACTCTGAAATTGCCGTCTTTGGTGTCCCCAGCATATAATGTTCTTGGTACACCTCTTGTTGTTGTGGTTGTGCCATGCCTTGATATTGACCTTGTTGCTGTGCTTCTTGTGGTGGAATCATCATTTGTAGCCTAGGTTGATATTGCAATTGAGGGTGTTGTTGCTATTGCACAGGCGTCAATTGCGGTTGTGAAGTATGATAACTTGTTTGTCTTGGCACATATTGAGGCACATGTTATTGTTGATGCTGACGAATCAGAATTTGCTGACTTTGTGCCAATTGTTGTCGTCGCGGTGTAAATCCCATCATTTGCAAAAAACTTTGTTTGGGTGGTTTTTGTTGTTTCTCCTTAAGATGGGGTATGGCACTTGCATTAACTTGCTGTGTTGTTTGTCCAATCCATTGTGGTGGTTGCAAGTTTGCATTAACTTGTAATGGTGCAGAAGGCACTGCAACTTGTTGTCGAATGTGATATTGTTGTTGTTGAGCATTGTTTGTTTGCACATTTGATTGTACCTTTTGTGTATTACTCAATTGTTGCAACATTTGTTGTTGGTGCAAACCACTATCTGTAGCTCTTTGTGTCACCATTATCGAAGGATCTGTCATAATAGTCTGCATAACAGGTACTTGAGTGTTTGGCAAATATATTGAGCTTAATGAGACATAGGAACTTTGCTGCATTGTAGAATTGTTTTGGACATTGGTGAGATCAGGCATTCCAGTCGTGAAGCTTTCTTGCATCTTAGATTTTGATCCAATTTTGTGCATGTGAGGAACCTCTTCTTGTTGAGGGACAACTGTCAATATTTGTGTGGTCCTCGTTTGATCTTGTGTTACAGGTGTTGTGTTAAATAATGGATTATTTATTGTCTCAAATGGTGACTTTTGAGGAATAGTCACTGTCAATGCCTTTGAAGCACGTTTACTCATCAAGGTAGGTTGAGTTTCTTGTTGCACATGTTCTTCATTTGGATGTGGAGAGAAACTTAATAGCTCACCACCTTGTTGTTTTTGCACATTGATTTGCTCACTTGAGGAGGTCACATTACTCATCATGTCAAGATATTTTTGTGGGAACATCTTGAAGACCTTGTTCAAGAATTTATCCATCTTTTTCGTCAACTTTGGATCTTGAAGGAACATATCAACATCATCAGAGGCATTGGAATCTGATGAAGAATTTGGTAAAATATTTGGATTTATTTCTTGTTGAATGCCTTGATCTGAACCAAATCCTTGTGAAAGAGTTTGTTCCTCATATAATGTTTGAGTTTGAATATTATGTTGCAGGTTCAGTTGATTCCAATCAAAAGGTGCATTTCCTCTTGGTGTTGGTGGAACACTCCCATGTCCTAGTTTCATGGGTACAAACACTAGTTCATATAATGGAGGTGGTCCAAGTTGAGCCATTCCATATGGTGGTAATGATGTGTTTGATGAACCTTCAATCTGTATTGTTTGACTAATTTGAAATTGTGAACTTGATATGTTGTCAATGGGTTGATACGTTGGTTCGCCCATCTTCTTAGATTTTGACCTTGTCTCAACAGGCATGTCACTATGAAAATGAAATATTCTTGGAATTTTTCAAGGATAATATATGATATGCAACTAAATGCAAACTAGATAGATGAAAATGCAATCTATGGCAAGAATGAAACCTATGTTTTTGTTTGTTTTTCAAGATTTTGACAAACTTTTTGGAATGCAAATCTAAAAGAGACCCTTAAGAAATTGAAATGATGTCTAGACCTCAAAGGACAAAAGGACCAAGTGACAAAAGGACAAAATGACAATGTCTCCCCTATATGCTTGGATACTAAGCTAGGTTTGATGAAATGACATTGATGACAAAAGACAAAAGTTTGATAAGGTCTAGACTTCTTAACAATGACTTAGGGTTTATTCAAAGATTTGGATTACTCAAGCATGACAAAACCTAGTTTTGACACTATATGCAAAGGGACAATTGCTATGCAAATGACTCTAATATGATATGATAATGAATTAAGCTTAATGAAGGGACCTAGGGTATGCAAATGCAAATGCAAATGTATGACAATGTCAACCTAAGGTTGAATTATGAAATGGTATTACTCTAATGCAAGAGGACACATGCAAATGGATGACCCTTATTGATATGTGAAAGGAGTATGACATAGGTGAAACTTAACCTTGGTAATTGACAATAAATTTGCAAAATGCAAACCTAGGATGAACCTAAATCTAAGTGACATGAATGTTGAGACAAGATTTTGAAAAATGTTTGACAACCATGTTTGAAGGTGTTTTGAAGTTTGTTGAATGAAATAACTCTTGGGTTTAACCTTGTTTTGAATCAATTTGTCTTGTTTTTGAAACGAAACACAACTCAACTTTTGACATGTAAAGAAGACAAGATATTTTAACTTAGACTCAAAACAATCATGCCCATTCACACCTTTCTTATGGATGGCAAGGGCAGTAGGTACTTGAGAGGTAGACTCGTTATGAGATTCAAGGAGAATACATAGATGCTTGACCCCACGGGCTTCCCTCCATGACACTCACTTCTCAGGGCAGCCAAGCATCAGTCCCCATGGAAATCTCCCCATGGTGAACTTAGTATCTCTTCCAAGTATCCGAACTTGTCCTTCTCAAGCAACTAGAAGGATTTTTGGCCTCTAAATACAAGGTGTTTAGTAAGGATTTCTGTTAAGCGTTACTCCTTGGTGTCACGCAAGCGTGATTGAGACATCAAGCCCACCAAGATACCAAACAAATGTAGTCACGCAAGCATGATTTAGACCATGAGGTTCTACTTAGATGTTGATATGAGAAAGAGTTCAAGGGTCATCACTTCCCAAGTAACTGCAATTCCCACATAACCCTTCCTTCAAAGCTTTCGCCCATCAGGTATTTATTTATAGTGAGTTAGAATGCCAAGGTACTCTGGCTATGCTCACTTTGGGTCATTCCCTTCTCATGATTGTCACTTGCTTGCAAAAGAAAGCAAATGGTCGGGAAGGCAGGCCCTCTAAAGGTAACAAACAATTCAAGCCATGAGAATGGTATCGAAGATCTGGATTTCTAATCACCCTAAGAAGGATAAGAGCATACTCTCCTACTCCAATGTCAAACTTGACAATCAAAGAAAACACACGTTCATTCCATCCTACTTAGCAATAATACTAGGTGCCTAATTATGAATCAAAAACACAAAAGTTTTGTTGAAATACAAGGCAACTTGCAGAATCACCAAGTTAGAAGTTTGATTTGTTTGGTCTTTGACTAGCGAACCTGCATAAAATGTGTTAGTAGTTTCATTTTTTATCTTTTTCATGCGTAATGCCAAGGTGTTGCACAGAGAATCAGTACCAAAAAAAAACCAAAAAGCAGAAATAGAATGCAAACAAAGCAATTTGCAAGTAAAAAACACTGCTTTTTACCTCTATTTCTGGACTTACACAGGCGCAGAATGTCTCACATAGGCGCAAAATGCAGTGACATAGGCGCAGAATGCAGTAACACAGGCGCAAATCCCTTTGACACAGGCACAGAAGTCCTTGACATAGACGCAGATTGCTTGACATAGGCGCACAACTCTCCTACACAGGCACATAAGTGCCCAGAAAGCCCTGAATTACCCTGTTTCTTGGGTTTTTCACCCGCAAATCAACTCAAAAGCACTCAAAAGCACTCAAAAGCATGGTTAGGGGGTTAGTTCACGTCGGGTTCACCAATTAATGTAGATAGGAAATGTGGAAATCATCAAAGCAAGTAAGAATTAGCCTAGTTCAATCACAAAACCAGATTGCAATGACAAATCCTAATTACATTCAATGAAAACATGAAAACAAGACATTCAAAATGAAATCTAAGCAAAGCAAATGCAGATGTCTCCTTCATGTGGCTCCATTGTCCTTCTTTCTCCTTCAAATTGCTTTGTTTTGTGGATCTCACCTTCAAGTGCATAAGCATAATGTGAAAGCAAGATTGTCAAGACAAGATGACAGCGTAAGGATACTAGAAGCGTGATTGATTTGGCCAGGGGCTTTGATTGAAGAAATTCATCCAATTTATAGACAAATTGGAGAAAATATCAGATTAGCATGAAAGTGATTCGAATGGAAATTCAAAATCAAGAATAGAAAAATTATGACAAGTGTATGACAAATTGCTATGCAAGGATTTATGAAAATTTATGACAAATTGCTATGCAAGAATTTATGACAAGATTTTGAAATAGAAATAGACATTTAGGAATTAGAAAATTAGGTAAATTAATTAATAATTTCTCATTCATTAATTAATTTACAAAATAGGAGGAATTAATTAGCCAATTAAATAAACATTTAATTGTGACAAGAAGACTTAGGATAAATAAATAAATTATTTAACCTAAAGGGGAGATGACAAACAAGATTAAATGAATAAATCATAAAACCTAGAAGATGAATTAGAAATGCAAAGACGACAATTAGGTCTTGATGTAAGATTGATTTGATGTCGATTCGATCATGATTTTGAATTGATAAATGATTTGATTGATAAATGCACTGAAGAATAATGACAAATTGATCCAAATTGACATGATTGAGAAAGACGACGATTGATGACAAATTGATCGCGAGATGACAAGATTGAAAATAACAACGATCGATGACAAATTGATCACCAGATGAGAAGATTGAAAATGACAACGATCAATGACAAATCGATCGCCAGATGACAAGATTGAAAAGAGGACAAAACCCTAATTAGGATTGACAATGTCCAAAATGATAACAAATGAGCACGCACATTGATGTGATAGGATAAGATTGACCAAAATCATGACTGAAGATTGTTGTCGACAAGACCAAATTCGAGAGCGAGATAAATGAAGAATGCAGAAGAAGGACTCGATGCTTGCAAATGATAAAGACCAAGTATACAACATAGAAGAAATGTTATTGCGATGCAAAAACCTAAAATAAGGCAATGCGCCAATGTTAAAATACGACTCCGCAAGCGTTGACCAGTTTTAGACGTCTACAGTTATATGTAGCATTAAGCATACAAGTAAATTTCCAAATCTAAAGGTTCCTTTCTTATCCTTCTTGATTTTTGCTAAATTGTCAATTAACTCATCCTTTAACCATTCACAAATATCAATTTTCACATTGTCCTTAACCATGTCATAAGCACTCTTTATGCATAAACTGGAAACTGAGTTAAGCTTATTAGCATGAGTTGCTTTGTAACCTAAAATCATGCTAACAAATCTAACATTTGTATCAGTCACATCATTAACCCTCAATGATCTCTTGTCGGATGTTGCACCAGTTAAGTTTGTTACTAAGTCATTGGAGACCTTCTTGGTTTTATCAGGTCTATTACCGGTGGAAGGTAACCCTGTTACTGCTTTCACAACTTCCTTTGTAATTTTATGCACTGAGTCAAGCCAAAAGAATGAACCATGTACCCTGCTCAGAACTATCCTAACCACTTCCTTGGGAAATTCAGGAATGTAGAGGATTTCAGTGAATCCTAGGGTTTCAACACTTTTATGCTCAAGTTTCACATTTACGGAATTATCACATATGACAGACTTATACATGTTTTTAATTTCTTCATCACCTAATTCCTCTATGTTGCAGTGAATATACATTCTAGGGTCTTCTGCATAAACAACACCTTTTGGAATTCTTGAAAAAGCACCTATGTTGTCATCTTTCTTAGCTACCTCGGGAACTAGCTGAAACACGGGCCTAGGTCATTTTATAACTTCGACTACTGTAGGGTTTACTATGAATTCAAGTGCAGAGGAGGATGCCATGATGATAAATACCTTTTTCTACCTTTGGATGGATTGATTACTGAAGTGCTTTGCCTCTTTGCTCGGAATGCCTTAGCTTAGAAATCTTCGCGCTCTTTGAAAGTTTGAATTCATGGTGAAATGAAATGGAGCCAAAAACCTTATTTTATAAAGTCTTTTCTGCTACCTACCACATTAATTGCTTGTCGGTAATGTATTAGCTTAACTTTATTTGCCGGTAATGAATGATTTTCAACTTCTTTTCTCTAACAAAGGGAATAATAGCACATGTGTCATTAGATTGCCAAACCCTCAAGATAATTTTCTTCAATTTGATGAAGAACATCTTGCCGGTGGAGCATTGCTCTGTCCTGTCGATGGAGTATCATATTGTCCTGCCGGTGGAGCATTTGTTGGTTCTACCGGTGGAGGAGTATCCCCAATATTTAGATCACCTTTTCTAATCCATTGCTTTGAGAATTCTTGCTTAACCTCTTCAACCTTTTCTTTACCTTTCAAACTAGTACTTTTGTTGTCTACCGGTGTACCTTTACTTCTACAAAATTTACCAATATGACCAATCTTGTTACATGCATAAAAAGTTACATTATTTTTCTGAATAGCTTTCCCATAACCTATGCCGGTTTATGTTCTGCATTTATTTGATAAATGACCAAATCTTCCACAAACATAACATCTTACATTCATTCTGCAATTTTCAGAGTTATGACCAATTTTGTTGCATTTGGAGCATTGACCAGTGGGAGGATTGATGTTCTGATAATTCCTAGATCTACATTCATTTGCCCTATGACCATATTTATTGCAGTTAAAGCATTTTCCATTGAATTTGTAAGTATTAGAAGGTCTTACCGGTTTGCTGTGATCCTAGGTATTTGCAGTACTGGAGCTTTCTCCAACTTCAAATCCAATTCCAAAAGTGTCACCTTTGGGTTTTTGATTCTTCAATAAGGTACCAAGTTCTTTTGAGCTTTTCTTGAATTTTTCTTTGTGTTGATTTGCAGTTTCGAATTCCCTTTCCAAGATTTCTTTTTGTCTCATTAGTTCATTTGAGTCATTCTGAGTATGCATCAAATCTGTCTTCAACATGTCATTTTCATAGCTAAGTATTGTGTTCTCATTTGCTGCATCACTTAGTCTTCTGGTCAATTCTTCTTCATTCTTCTTTTTGTCCTCAATATCTTTGCAAAATCTCATAGTCATATCCTACATTTCATTTTTTGTTGTCACGATCTCTTGTTTCAATTTGCTTATCATATCATTTAGTGATTCCTTTTCATCATTCTCATTTTACAATTTTTCACAAAGTTCTCTTCTCTTATTTCTTGTAACAGTAAGATTTTCTTGAAGTGCCTGAATAATGTCCTGAGCTGCTTTTAAATCATCTTCTAATTTGATATTTTTCAACTTCTTTGCATCATAGTCAGTAAGAGCTCCTTCAAGTTGCTTCATCAGATTTTCCATCTTTATCGGTGTCAAGATCTTCCTCAAGCTGTTAGGCTTTTGAAAATAGAGGACCAGGCTCTGATACCAATTGTTAGGGTTCCCACAGATACTGAGAGGGGGGGGTGAATCAGTATCTGACCGGTAATGAGAATTTCTTGAAATAGAACATGCAGAGCATAAAGTAACAGTATACCGGTATGCAAGAATTAATGTAAATATCAGAATCAAAAACCTCCACATGAAAAGTACACCATAACACAAGATGTTTAACAAGGAAACCCGGTGTGGGAAAAACCTTGGTGGGATTTGTGACCCACAATATTCACTTACTGGCCAATAAGAGAATATTACTTACAATAGGGGCCCGCACATGCAGGAAGGCCAACTGCCTAGAACACACTGCTCAATAAGAAGTCACACTGACTTACAATGAGGATTTACACAAATCCAATATTCTGTACTGCATTACAATAGCATCTTCAATGCCAGATTCAGTACTAGTTCTTGCTTTGTTCTTTACATATACCCTTGACCTATAATTCACACATTAGGTCTGCCTTATAATTATCTTTATACTTCCTATCCATACATTTTAAATGTCTACAATGATCTCTTTTATATACAAAAGTCATTTTACAATTTTCCAAGTCAGCTTACAATAATAAACAAAATATTACATATCAAAAATCATGTCAGCCTCTGTGCCGGTATACATGTTCTCTTCTATGCTGGTGCTAGTGTAGAGTGATCTTGCTAATGCCGGTGCACTGTCTTGCTTGAATAATGTTTTGCCGGTATAATGTCTTGCTGGTGCCATAGGATTGCAAGGTTGCCTATGTAATGTTTTACCAGTATAATGTCTTGCCGGTGCCATAGGATTGCAAGGTTGCCATCAATGACAAAACCTTCAATCACACATAATGTCTCATTAGAGTGTCCATACGCCAACAGATTACCGGTTGCAATTTCCAAACCAGTTCTATTCATGATTTTGCATTTTCCATTTTTGAATTGTAACTGAAATCCTTTCTCAACTAATTGACCAATGCTCAAAAGATTATGCTTTAAACCTTCAACATAGTAAACATTGTCAGTATTATGCTTACCATCAAGAGATATTGTACCTTTACCTTTGATCAAAAAAGCTTTATCATCTCCAAATCTCACTAACCCTCCATTATATTCCTGAAAGTTCAAGAATTTACTTTTATCTCCAGTCATATGATGTGAGCATCCCGGATCAATGATCTATTCATCCTTAACTTCAACTTTAGCTGCTAGGGCCTACTCTACTAGTTGAATAGTAGGTGTCGGTTGATCTTTTGTTATAGCAACAAAAATCCATCCATTGTCTACCAGATCTTCATCAGAATCATCAATCACTCCTTCATCAGCAAGATAACAAGATTTATTTTTACTCTTCTTAAATCTGTATCTTTGATATTTAGGGTTAGGCTTGTATATTCTCCTAGCTTCTTCTCTTAGTCTAGCATGTCTATCAAGGCATCTAGAAGCCATATGACCAATCTTATTACAGTTAAAGCATTTAAAGGGTGCTTTACCTTCATACTTACTTCCAACTGGACCTTTAGGCATTTTTTTTGCAAATAGTGCTTCAAGTTCTTCAAGTTCTTTATTTTCTCTCCTGCTTTCCTCAAGTTCTCTTGCATAAAAGGATTTTCAATCAGATTTGTCAAATGATGGTGCAGATGATGTTGATGCCTTAAAAGATAAATCTATCTTTATAGTAGCATCAAGACCAAATTCCTCAATATCAAAAGCTGAAAGTTTTCCAATCAATGTATCCCTAGTTACTGATGTATTAGGCATTGTTCTTAACTCATTTATAGCAGTAACCTTCATTTTATATGCCGGTGGAAATCCTCTTAAAACTTTTGAAGCAATTTCATCTTCACTTAAGGTTCCTCCACAACATTTAATACCCAAAACAATTTCATTTACTCTTTCCATTAAAGCAAAAATCCTTTCATCTTCTTCCATTTTCAGATTTTCATACTTGACCCGGAAGCTTTCAAGTTTTGCAATTTTGACTATGGAATCTCCTTCATTCAGTGTTTCCAAATGATCCCAAATAGCTTTAGCAGTTGATCTATCTGATAATCCCATGATTTGCTGATCTGTTAATGCGCTCAAAAGTTCTTCTCTTGCTTTGCAATCATTTTCTTCATCTTTCCCCAAGGTAGGTGGATTAGGCTGACCGGGAGTAGAAGTAGTATAGCCATTCTTTGTAACTTCCCAGATGTCCTTTCCAATGCAATTTAAATGTGTCTCCATTCCGATATTCCATATGCTATAGTTGGTTACATCAAGTTTAGGACTGTCCTTCCTGAAATAGTAGTAGACATTGGATCTCCTCAAGCTATTAAACTTCTGCAAAAAGAGGACTATGCTCTAATACCAATTGTTAGGTCCCAGAGACAACTGAGAGGGGGGGGGGAGTGAATCAGTTGTTTAATAAATTCAAACCAAAAACAAATTTACCAACTTAATGCTTAATACCGGTAAACCAGTCTTTTATGCCGGTAGACAGTTTTATCAGTTAATTGTAATACCGGTAAAGATTAATGCATGAAATAAAAAGACAAAGTCATCCACAACACATAACACCAATATTTGTATGTGGAAACCCTGTAAAGGGAAAAACCATGGTGGGAAACCTTACCCACAATCAGATGATACTACTGCAGATAGTATGTGTATACAAATGGGGTCTACACATGCAGAAAGGCCAAGCGCCTGGAGCTCACTGCTCAAACACAAATAGGAGTCACACTGACTACAATTGGATGGTTAAATCCAATAAGGATGTACTGCTCAAATTAGCATATTTCCATGTTGGATTCAATATCGGTGTAGTTCTGATTGTCTTCACAAAAACCCTCTTTCAACCTTCAAATGACGTCTGCATGTATAGCTCTACTTATTCTCGCATATACCTTCACACAATTCTTTTTTGCATTCCACACATGATCTTACAAATAAGATCTTACATTTATATCATAACCTAAGACCAATTTTAGTAGGTCGTCTCTAAAGGATATTACAATAAAATCAATTTACAAACAAAACAATGTCTGATGCAATAAATGATTCAACATGTCAACTTGATGCATTTACAACAATAATGAGACATCTCCATAGCGCGCCATGCTGATTTGGAAAAGATAAACCTGCTAGTGTATATCCTGGACCTATTTGCCGGTAACAACAGATATGCAAATATGAATATGCCAATGAACAAAACTCCAAGACAAAGTGTCCAAACGATGTCTTCGACATAACCCTTGTATAATTGATACCATTTTCACATGATTTTGGGTCAGGTTTTGAGATGTTTCTTATTTTGGACGTCTATCCTTTATTTCATTCAACTCTATTTTGTTCTTGCTAATTGCTCTTTGGGTGGGCTTGGATAGTGCATTGTTCTTAGCAAGAACATGGGTGGAGATAAGATTCATCTAGAACCAAGTTCTTGTGATGAATGGAAGAATGATTTTGAGATTTGAAGGAAATTGATTGAAGGTGGAGTTAATCCATTTATGGAGAAGCTTCATGGTGTGAACCCTCAAGCAACTAGGGATTTTGTGAAAGGCTAGAAACACATAATTGTGAAAATTTACAAACTAGAATTGGAAATTATAGATTATTTCATTGCTCAAAAGGAGGGAAAATTTCCAAGGATCACAAAGTCTCTGAAGCTACCATGAACAAGTTCTTTAAAAAGAGAGAATGAAGTCTTAAGGAATTGATAGTAATTTTATCAAGCCCTTCTGGTCCAAAGTTACAGAGATTATTATGAGGTACTTGACTTTGAATGGTAGATTTACTAGCTTATATGACTATTATTTTATCTTGCCTAATCACTTTCGTCACAAGCAAGCTATCTTGTTTCCTTTCTATTTGGTGTCATCTCTGGATGCTGGAATTAGAAATCATATGAAGAATGCTAGGTCTCATGTTTTACATGAGGGTTTAATTTTGCTTATTATGGAATATGAAAAATCTCTATCTATGTTAAATGAACCAAATATCTCTAAACCCCATAAGCAATACAAGCCTATTAGGGTTCATTACTCTGATACGACCATGGATGTCGAGGATAAAACCTCTAATGATGAAGAGGAGTGGGTACTATTTGATGAAGATGGGGAGTTTGAACATTACTCCCACAAGATAACCTATAAGAAATAGATGAAATCCCAAATCTCTTGGTATAATGGCTCTTTCGCTGGTGAAGATGAGTATGCATATTCTATTGAAAAATTTGGCAAAGACAAAGGTTCTAGTAAGGTTAAGAGAGGAGAGGTTGGGAAAGGAGATTTTGAAAGAGAATCAGAGTGTTGATGAGAGAAAATATATTAATTGGGAAGAGGGTCAAGATGAGCTAGATGATACCAAAACTAATCACCCAAAAAAGTATCAATGAAGGGTGAAGGATGATATCTTTGGTTGTACCAATATGGAGCACATTGATGATGCTATTGGTCTCACTAAGGAGGGCTCTATGGGTCAACTCAGGGTGTCAAAAAGGTTCTTTGATGAAATTAACCTCATCAATGTGAGACTACAGGTTCTTCTAAACAAGATGGATAAAGTTGATAGTGGTCTTGGTAATGAGAAGAGCAAGGATGAGAACTCTACAACATTGTCCATTTTGGGGGAAGTGGCTAGGGATGAAAAAATCATGAGAAAGAATTATGAAGGATGAATCATAATGCTCGAGGATACTATCCAGAGGGTGCTCTAAAAAATTGAAACTATGGTGAAAGTCAGCCAATGGTGTATCCAAAATAGTGTTGAAGGCCTTAGGGTGTTGAATAATCAAGTCAAGAATTTGAAGACTAGGGAGATGGAAAGGAAAGGTAAATGCATTGGGGTTGATACTAGTGATGTGGGTAACTAAAAAGGTGGAGCTACCAATAATGAGGTTGGTAAAGACAAAGGTAATAATATTGATTCTCAACTACAAGGGTTGTCTACTAGAATTTGTAGCTAATCCAAGCGTATGGAGAACCAAAAATAGGTTATTCAAGAGGTGGTCAGTCTTCATGATTGCCTAATCCAAAAGGATATTGAAGTTGATTTTATTATGAAGGAATTACAGTAGGTTTGTTTGGTTCCTTTTCTCTATATTGTTTGTTGTTATTTTGTTGATGGTTTATTGTTGGTTCTTTGATGTTCATATTTTAGGCAACATTTTGATGTAAAGGGTTTCAAAGTTCCCTTCAAAACTAACTTTACCTATAATAAAGGCCATTTGAAAAAGAATATAAAATTTAAAAAATAGAGTGTTTAAATATCTAACTATAAAACTAGTCACTTTTTTTTTCACACCTTGTTTTCAATGAACTAAATTAGTTAATGTTACTTGAGGTCCAATAGTACTTTGAAAATTAAAAAAATGATTAAGAAGTTGGGAGGAAGAGTGAATTGAATTGTTCAATAATCAAAATAAAAAATCTAAAGTCGTATCTTTCAATGAACTAGGAAAGAGTTTTACAAGAAGAGCATCCTCCAAGATGAAATCATTGCATAAATCAATAAAAGTTGACATATGAGTGTTAGGGTCTTTGTATTCATGTTTGAAATCATCAAATCTAAGCTAATTAGACTAAAAGGAAGAATCACAAAATCCTTAACTAATCAAGCTGATTTTAAACACAAAGCAATAGAATAAATGAAAGAAGTGGAAGAATTAAGCTATTTAAACTCCCTATTCTCCATTTATGCTTCCATTGTTTTTCTCCATTGTTGTTGGTGTAGGTGGCTCTTAGGTATTGCACTTGATTTCCTGCATAAGGTGGACAACAATTTTGAAGACTATGATTCTAGATTGAATTGATAAATGAGGTTGAATTTATAGATTTTCAACACAGAAGGGGTGAGAATTTGAACTCAAGTGTTGATTGATAGACAACTAAAATTTATTGATCTGTTAACTCATTTTGATTGATCTATTAACAAGGTTGATTGAGGAGTCAACTAGATAGATTGGCTAGTGATTTGAATAGACTAGTCGATTGACTAAGTTGATGAATCAGATGACTAAATTGATTGTAGAGATAAGTGGAGTGATTTATCAGTAGACTAAATAGATGGATTAGAAGACTGAAATGATTTATTAGTCATAAAAAGTTGATTTTGAGTGAAAATGGGAGATTGATAAGTTAACCGAGCTAACTGATTAGATAACTGGTTTGATCAATCAGTTCTGATTTTAGCATGTGTTGTAGGATTTTGAAATTGAATTTGATTTTTATTTTCAATTTGGATTTGAATCTGGTCATTCGAATGCTAAAATGCACATGAAATTAATTGAAATTCAAATTTGGTGAAATGTGAAATTAGATGAAACTAGGTGAAATTCGAATTTGGGAGAAATGAAATTAGTTGGAATTATAATTTGGGGAATTGGAGGAATTTAATTAATTAATTTAAATAATTTAAATAAAATTATTTAAACTTAGGAGATTGAATTAATTAAATAATAAAGATTATTTAACTAAGGAAAATGTCACAATTAATTAAATAATTTATATTTAATTAATAATTGAGATAGGGTTAATTGATTAAATGATGAAATGATAGAAATTCGATAATTAGAAATGTTGGATGTGATAATCAGAAGAAATATTTAATTTAATCAAATAATTAAAGAATTACTTAATAAAATAGACGAATAGTTAGTGTAAGATAGATGAGACATATTTAGGTGTCTACACTCTCCTTTCAAAATGTATTTATAAAAATGTGGCATCTCAATGTTTTGTGGGATGGAAGCCTTTAGAATGGTGTATCACAATGGACTATTGTTAGGAAAATGGTGTCTCAAGCTTACATTTACATATGGTTATTATTTTTAGTAAGATTTTATTTGAGCATGGATTGGTCCAAAATTCTCCTCAATCCTTAAAATTGGCCAAATAAGCATATAAGTAAGTTTTCATGACAAGATCATGTTTGGATTTAAAGCTGTTAAAGTATCTATTTTTTACGAGGTCAAACAAAAGCTTCAAAGTTAATTTTTAAGGCCTGAGAGACTCTATATGGGACAAAAGTGATTGTCATTAATGTAGTACATTAGAGCTTGATAGATTGCTTCACAAAATTTCCAACAATTTAAATGGCTCATAAATTAGACACTCGATTCAAAAGTTATCGCCTCTAGAAGTTGGGTCTGGAATAGGAAATATAAAAATGTGTTTGACACATAAATAAGATGTACAAGGGATTACATAGATTGATGTATGTGTTAACACATAATAGATCATCTTGTATTTGAGATAAGATAGGTACCACTCTTGGGTAGTTTTATCCCATGGTTTTATAATATCATTTGATAGTTTCATGTATTGTATCTCCTATTTATTAGGTGCATGAGATGAAGGTTGAGTGTAAGAGTCTTATAGTTGTTGAGTTGCATTTGGATCTTTCTTGGTGATACTCCTGTGAGAATATTTCTTTGCAAGTATATTGTAATATATTGTTAATTTTGGAATAATTTATTGGGTGGATTTTGGAGTGTGTGGTTTATCTCTTGAAAGGGTTTTCCCCATGTAAGTCACCATGTTGTGGTATGCATGTTATTTATGCTTATTTTTGTTAATTTTTTATAATTGTTGTAAAGAACTATAATTTTTTAGCATTTCCCTCCTCTCAAGATCAATGTAGGAAGTTGTTTAGATACTTAACTTCCTTACAAGTGGTATTAGAGCTTGATCACCTTTGGTTTTAGTTGTGAGTTGTTGGGATTTTTGAACTAATCTATATTTGAGTGGGAGATTGTGTAAAAGATACTTTGTGATCTTGTTGCAAGAATTTTTAGATGGCAAGTTCATTAGGGAGAATAGAGGTGGACAAATTTTCTAGAAGTAATTTTGAGATATGGAAACTGAACATGGAGGATCTACTAATAGATCAAGATTTGTGGGATGCTATTGATAAGAAGGTCTCCAGACTTACATATCCTATGACTAATCAATATGATGTTATGGATTGTAAAGTCAAGGGTCTAATCAAATTTTGTTTGTCAAACTTCGTTCTAATCAATGCCCATGAAGGGACATCTATAAAAAAGCCATGAAAGAAACTTGGCGAGATGTATCAAGCTAAACCTTTATAAAATCATATTTCTTAAGGAAGAAATTGTATTCCTCAAGAATGGAAGAGGGTGGATGAATTACAAACCACCTGGAAGAATTTAGTATGGTGGTGGCTCAATTGACATTTGTTGGTGTCAAGATGGATGAGAAATGTCATATCTTGCTGTGTTCTTTGTTAAATTCATGGGATTATATTGTTATGGCTCTCGGTAGTACTTATGTTATTTTCAAGTCTGAAAATGTGGTGGGTTCCTTGCTTAGTTAATAGATTCAGAGGAAGATATCCATCAATTCAAAGTAGCCTTAACTATTCATGGAAGACCTAAGGAAAAAGAAAAGAAGAATGAGAAGTGTGATAAATCCAAGTCCACGGGGAGATCCAAATCTCTTGGAAAGTCTAAAGTCATTTGCTGGAATTGTTGTAAATCTAAAAAAATTTCACAAGGATTGTATGAAGAAAAGAAGAGGAAAAAGAAGTTTGATTCCAATTTTGAGTCCAAGAAGGAAGATGGCGATGCATTCATTGAAACTTTGGCTAGTCATGTAAGTAATGATGCATGGTTAATTGACTCGAGTGCATCAATTAATATGACTTCTAATAGAGATTTTTTTTTGAATATGAATAATTTAATGGAGGTAAGGTACTTGGGTGATGATTCTTTTTCATAGAGTAAAAAGGAATAATAGTGTATTGCATACCCCTAAACTAAAACCAAAATTTTTTATCTATGAGGAAATTGATAGATGCGGGTTTGCAGGTAGTCTTTTTTGATGTAGGATGTAGAATGATGAGAGGTGATATGTTGATTTCTAGAGGTGTCAAATTAAGTAGATTGTATAAATTGGGTGCATACATTGTTGAATGTAATAACACTTATGTAAAAATTAAATATGCAGATACTACATTAAAAGATGTAAAGGTTTCACCTTCAACAGATGATCATAGATTTTGGGTACCCAAGGGTTCTCTTTCTTTTGAAGAAAAGTTACTTGCAAAGAGGACTATGTTATGGCACCAAAGACTTGGCCATGTTGGACAAAAGGGTTCGAGGACCTTGAAAAATAAAAACCTTGTTGAAGGTCAAAATGATTGTAATCTGGATTTTGATTTCTTTGAGCATTGCATTTATGGCAAACAAAACCACATTCAATTTTACTTGAGTTCTTATAAATCTTGTGGTGTTTTGCATCTTATTCATTCTAACGTGTTTGGACCTGTAGATGTTCCTTCCATTAGAAAATCCACATATTATATTTCATTTATTAATGATTTTAGAAGGAAATGGGTATATTTTTTAAAGAGGAAATCTAATCTTTTAAAATTAAATTAAATAATTTAAAACAATGGTTGAGTTATGTTAGGTCTCGGAGACAACTGAGAGGGGGGTGAATCAGTTGTCCAATAAATTCAACCAAAATTAACTTAACTAAGACTTAATGCTTAATACCGGTAAGCCAAACTTTTATGCCGATAGACAGTTTTAACAGTTAATTGAAATACTGGTAAAGATTAATGCATGAAATAGAAAGACAATAACATGTTGGCAATATAGCATTATAACAGACAATGAAAGATTGTTGGCATTTCAATAAGGATATTGAGAAGGTTGTTGATGATTATGGATATAACTGATTAAGGATGTTTACTATCTTGATATTATTATTTTGTCTTTGATGTCAAGAAATTGATTTTCTAACTCAGTATGATGTTGCCATATCTTGAGAAGTATGATTTAAAGAGTATAAAGATGTCAGTAAAAGACACAGAAAGAATATGATGAATAAGGTATTCAATGGGCAACTATTACCGAGTCAGACAATGATGGGATCATGATGTTTAGATTGTTTTGACATCATACATATGTTGTAAATTGTAAGGTTAATACTATACTTTGTTATCAAGCAAAGAACCTAGTTGGTAAACCCTAAGGTTATCGCTATCAGTTAATGAAGGCGGAATGCCTACCAAGTGAAGTTTAGTATTTACTGAGTTGTAACCGAGCTATAACAGAATGCATTAAATGTTTACATGCATTATTTAATGAAGGAAGCTGATGAGCTGGAACTGATTAAATGATTGGTATGCCGTGCATGAAGTTTGTTAATGAATCTATGGCAAAGGAAAGTTGGCATGAAGATCTATAGCGTAGATTGAACCGCAATACCCTGGCACAAGTTCCAAGAAATATGTGCAAGTTCCTAGGTGGGGTAAAACATTTTCAGATCGAAAGATGCATTGAACCTGGACAAGATTGAAGATCTGATGGCTATGATTGATCATGGGAAATGTGATCAAGGAGATTAAGTGGTTAGCTAATTGTTTATAAATAGGAAACTATTGATAAACAATGTATGCGGGCAAGTGTATGCATAGGGATGACACATAGTGATTACTGAGCACAGAATCTTGAAGACCTGTTTGAATAACAGAGTATTGAAGCCCAATAGATGGACAAGATTAGTTCTATGTCTAGATTGTATTGAATAAATAAGAATTTTCTTTAGCATTTTAGATGTGAAGTTGCAGATAGATTTTTATTACTATTATTTTGTGAAAGTGACAGAAAATCTCTTAACCGAGTGGACTTAACAGTCTTATTTGTAAAACCCTCTAGCAAGGTGACATTCTGATTGAGTGTTTGAAATCCTTTAACAAGGTCACTTCTAACAAGGTGAAGATCCTAACAGATCTGAGGGAAATCCCTTAACCGGGTCACATCTAGCAATGTGTTTGTAATGTTTAACAGGATTTGCTTTTAACCGAGCATACTCTAGAAGAGTATATTTCTTAGTGGGTCCAAAATCCCACAGTGGTTTTTCCCTATTTGGGTTTCCATGTTAAATCTGGTGTTATGAGGTTTATGATGTTTATATGCTTTTGAGTTTGCATGTTTAATAGTTTTGGGTTATATTACTAAAGTATATGTTACCGAGGTTGAATCTGATGTTTTTATGGAAGAATAAGTTTGTATGATTCACCCCCCCTCTCTCATCTTGTTGGCTATTGGATCTGTAGTTACATTAAGTATCAAAACTATCAATTGGTATCAGAGCTTTGGACTCTAGAAGAAAAGTTTAAAGGCACTTGAGTTAAAGATCCAAAGATGTATAAGAGGGATGCACCGAAGCTGAATAAGTCAAGTTTCTCTACATGGTAGAAAAGGATGAAGCTGCATCTATCAGGAGTTGGAGAATATGTTGTATACTATCTAGAGAATGATTTTGTTACACCGAGCACCTATCCATTGACTGTGGAAGAGATAAAGGCAAAGCAAGAACATATTCAAGCAATGATTGAAGTAACATCTGCATTGATCGACTCAGAGTTTAATGATCTAGAAGGATGCAATGATGCAAAGGCAATGTGGGATAAGCTCATATCAGTATATGGAGGAGATGAACATGTTCAAAGAGCAAAAGTAGATAGTCTAAGAGGACAACTTGAATCTATGAGGATGAATGAAGGTGAGAACATAACCCAGTATAGTACAAGACTAAAGGATATTGTCAATCAAATCAAAGGAGCAGGTGGAACTATTGAAGAAAAGGATATAACAAGTAAGTTGTTGAGAACCCTTCTACCGGCTTATGCAATCTGAGTCTCTGTAATCAATGAATTGAGGTCTGTACCTAATATGCCAGTTTCTTTAGATGCTACTATTGGTAAGCTGCATGCATTTGAATTAAGTAACTTTGATAACAGTGGATCTTCAGTAAATAAAGTTGAATCTGCATTTAGTTGTTTTCATCTTGATGAATCCAATGATTACAATGAAAGAAAGTATAAATACTCTGAAGGAGATCACAGTGGAGCAAGTGAAAGATTTCGTAAGAACATGGAAGAAGTACACAAACTATATGAGGAAATCAGAAAGCAGGAAGAGTTTGAAGCACTATTAGCCAGAAGGTTACCGAGAGGCAAAGGTAAGTATAAAGGAAAGCTACCTTTGAAATGTTTCAATTGTGATAAAATAGGACATATAGCTTCTAACTGTCCTAACAAAGATTCTACTAAAAAGAGAGATTACCGAGATGACACACAGAAAGATAATCATTATAGAGGACACTGAGACTTCAGAAGAAGAGATAGAAAGACATGTTTAATAGCCGATGAGGAATCCAATGATGATAAATCAGATGAATCTGATACATAGGAAGTAGTTTATGTGGCTATCAAAGATGGATCAGATGAAGAAAGGTATGAATAAAAAGCCCTAATATCTCACATAAACACTAATGATTCTTGGATCATAGATAGTGGATGCTCACATAATATGACAGGAGATAAACACAAGTTTGTTATATTAAAATATTATGATGGAGGCTATGTTAGATTTGGCAATGATGCACCATTTCCAGTGAAAGGTAAAGGATCTATAACACTTCTTGACAATGAAAGATGCAATGATGTTTGATGCCCTCCTAAATGGCACAAGATTAGTCTATGATCAAATAACACAAAAACACACAAAACATTAGTGTTAGTCAATCGAAAACTAATCTAAAAAGGCATACCAAAAGAGAGACTACAAGCATGCAAGCATATTTAACTATCAAAGCAAACATGATGAGGCATCTCCAAATACCTCCTAACATACTCTTAGTTCCTTCTCCCTTGTTCCTCTCCTCTCCAAGTCCCAAATGAGTGTAGCTCTCAGCAGCTTTTTGCACTATGGATGCTTATGGAGGATTGAGATTTAATATTAAGCTTCAAATATGAAATGAAAAGCTAAATACTATGCTATTGATGCTAAAATGATTGATTTTACCAAAAAGACAAGATTTTAGTTATGCTATGCTAAATGCTCTCTAAAAATGTCTATAGCCTAAATGCATACAAGTTTTCAGGATCTGGATTATGAAGGAATGGGCTCTATTTATAGGAAAAATGGAGCAATGGATGGCCAGGATTGAAAGGTTTAATCAAGGGTCAAGCTTGAAAGTTGGGGATCCATGTGCACAATTTTCACCAATGAAATGGTGACGAGTGTCAACATAAGATTGGGTTGAGAGAAGAGGTTGGAGGCATTAAATCCCTGAGGAGACCTCATGGTTATCTAGAAGGTAAGGGTCAAGTCTAAATTAGGATTACCCACTGGATTAGGAGTTAATGCAAGGATAAACCTTTGTGCAAATGATTAAGAGATAATCATGGTCAAAGCATTAAAGGCTTGATGAGACCCTTGGGTTGGGTAGAGGTTGAGTCAAAACAAATGTTTTAACCATGTGGGAGGGTTTGAGGTAACCATTAATGGTTATTGGAGACTTTGGGGATTAAGTGGTTGAAGGTTGAAAGCCTTCAATGGTTATCAAAGACTTTGAGCCATTTAGTGGTTGAAGGTTGGAAGCTTTCAAAGGTTATCCAAGACTTTGAGACATTTAGTGGTTGAAGGTTGGAAGCTTTCAAAGGTTATCCAAGACTTTGAGACATTTAGTGGTTGAAGGTTGAAAGCCTTTAATGGTTATCAAAGACTTTTAGGCTTTGAGAAGTGACTCCATTTTGCTTAGGAATGTGACAATAATTAGGGGATGGATTAAGTTAATTAGGAAGGGGTTAGAAGAATCTAGAAGGGGATTAGATTTTGCAAGTGGATTTGGTGGGTGAGGGAAAATAGGATTTTATTAAAATAAAAATTCATTTATTTCAATAAATGTGTGCAAGTTGTATTTGGATAAATATTCAAATAAATATTAGTTTATTTAAATGAGAAAAAGGAAGATAAAGCATTAAAATGCTTGAAGACTTTGAGGGGAACCATTAAAGGCTTGAAGACTTTAAGGAAAACCATTAAAGTCTTAAGAAGACTATAGAAGGAAGCCATCAAGTTTGAAGACTTTAAAGCCATCAAGTTTGAATACTTTAAGGGAAACCATTAAAGGTTTCAAGTGGGTGAGGATAAATAGGATTTTAAATAAATAATTTATTTAAAATAGTTGTGCAACTTGCTTTTGTAGGAAAATACAAGTGGGTGGAGGATAAAGGTGATTTAAATAAATTATTTATTTAAAATAATTGTGCAACTTGCTTTTGTAGGAAAATACAAGTGGGTGGAGGATAAAGGTGATTTAAATAAATGATTTATTTATTTAAATGAGAGAGGTGGGATTTTGGGGGATTTAAATAAATATTAATTTATTTAAATGTGAGAGGTGGGATTTTGGGGGATTTAAATAAATATTAATTTATTTAAATGTGAGAGAAGATTTAATTAAACAAATATGATTTATTTATTTAATTAATGGTATGAATTTGGTTAAGTGAATTAAATCAAATAAATTGAATAATTTATTTAATTAATAGGAGAAGAGGGTTAAGATGAATTAATTAAATATTAATTTAATTAATTATTAATTGATGGTTAAATAATCAAATAAATACTAAGTATTCATTTAATTAAGTGGACAGATTTATGTGACTACAATGTTTATTGGGTTGAAGGTTTGAAATACAATTTGTTGAGTGTAGCACAGCTAAACAACACAGGTTACCGAATAGAATTTCTGAAAGGAATTGTCAAAGTTCATGACAAGAATGGAAAGTTAGCTGCTACTGGGACACAAACAAAAGGTAACACATTTCACCTTGACTCAACTCATAAAAAATGTTTTTATGCAAAGATAGATGATACCTAGTTATGGCATAAAAGGTTTTGTCATGTAAATTTTGATAATCTGATCAAAATAAGCAAGAAGCACCGAGTAAGAGGTCTACCGAGTCTTGGAAAACCTGAGAATGCTATGTGCCGAGGATGCCGGATGAGTAAGATGACAAGATCAAGCTTTACAAGTAAGTCTTACACTTCTAAGGGAATTTTAGATCTAGTGCACACTGATCTTTGTGGTCCTATGAAAGTTCTAAGTTATTATGGTGATAAATATTTCATATTATTTGTGGATGAATATTCAAGGATGATGTCAGTAATGTTTTTAAAAGAAAAATCAGAAGCTTTTCAAATGTTTAAATGGTACAAGGCAAGAGTTGAAAATGAAACAGGAAGACAATTGAAATTTCTTAGATCAAATAGAGGAGGAGAGTTCACATCTAATGAATTCAACTTATTCTGCAATAATCATGATATTAAAAGACAAGTCTCTGCACTGAGAACTCCACAACAGAATGGAATAGCTGAGAGAAGAAATAGATCTATTGTGGATTGTGCTAGAACACTAATGATTGAAAAGAAGGTTCCATAAACATTTTGGAGAGAAGCAATAAGCACAACAATTTACACCCTGAAATGAGTACAATCGAAGAAAGGTACTTTGAAGACACCATATGAAATCTGGTATAATAAGAAACCTAATGTAAGTTATTTTAAAATCTTTGGAAGTAGATGCTATGTACACAAAGATGATAGAAATGGAAAGTTTGATCAGAAGAGTAAAAAAGGAACATTTCTAGGTTATTCTTCTAGAAGCAAAGCATTTAAATGTCTGATCAAATCATCTAACAAAATAGTAGAAAGTGCAAATGTGAAAATTGATGAATTTGTAGAAAGAAATGATGAAGGAAATTCCAAGGAACTAGAAGACTATGATGAATTTGTCTATGTTCAACCGAGAAGTCTTACCGAGAAGACTGTTGAGGAAAATGAAGAGAATATCTAGTTACCGAGTGATGAAGAAGATCATACAGAGCCTACCGAGCCTGTATTAGCCAAGTATGTCAGAAGACATCATGCAGCAAGTCAGATTATAGGAGATAAGGATGATCCAGTGATGACAAGGAACAAACTAAGACATAACACATGTCTGATATCTGAATTTGAACCGAGAATAGTGAAAGAGGCATTTAACAGTGAAGATTGGATAAATGCTATGACAAAAGAGATTGATCAAATCAAGAAGAATGACACATGGACACTAATCCCAAGACCGAAGGACAAAAATGTAATCGGTACAAAGTGGATTTTCAGAAACAAGCTAAATGAAAAAGGAGAGGTCATTCGAAACAAAGAAAGACTAGTTTGCAAAGGTTATGCTCAAGAAGAAGGAATTGATTATGGTGAAACTTTTGCACCTGTTGCTAGACTTGAAGGAGTAAGAACATTGTTGGCATATGTTGCTTTCAAAAATTTCAAGGTATATCAAATGGATGTCAAATCTGCATTTCTGAATGGAATATTAGAAGAAGTTTTTATTGAACAACTTGAAGGATTTGTTGAAGAAAAAAATAAAGATCAGGTATGTAAATTGAATAAAGCTTTATATGGTTTGAAACAAGAACCTAGAGCATGGTATGAAAGATTGCACTCTTATTTGATTAAGATTGGTTTTATAAGGACAAGTGAAAACAACAATATGTACATGAAGAATGATGAAAATGGAATACTGATCTCAGCCATATTTGTTGATGATATTATATTTTATGGAAATGACTCTTTATGCAAGAACTTTGGAATGAGATGAGCAAAGAATTTGAGATGTCATTAATTGGTGAGATAAAGTATTTTTTATAGGTTTACATATACTGCAAATGAAAAATGAGTTTTTCATTACTCAATCCAAGTACATAAAGGAAATCTTGAAGAAATTTGGAATGGAGGATTTAAAACTAGTAAGTACTCCTATGACTACCAACTGTAAATTATCAAAGAATGATGAATCCGCATCTGTTGATGAGACACTTTACTGATCCATGATTGGAAAACTACAATACGTTGTTCACAGCAAACCAGACATAGCACATGCAGTAGGTATAGTTGCAAGATTCTCTGCAGATCCTAAGGAAACACACGTGATAGCAATCAAAAGAATTTTTAGATACTTGAAAGGCACTGAGGATTATGGCTTAGTATATCAGAAAGGAAATGATTTTGATTTAAAAGTTTATACTGATGCTGATTGGGCAGGCAACATTGATGACAGAAAAAGCACAAGTGGAGGAGCTTTCTTTTTAGGAGAAAGACTAGTGAGTTGGCTTAGCAAGAAACAAGGATGTGTTTCACAGTCAACAACAGAAGATGAATACGTTGTTGCAACATTGAATTGTACCAACATTGCATGGATCAAACAAATGTTGGAAGGTATAAATGAGAAAGTTACTGAGCCAGTAACTATATTCTGTGACAATACTAGTGCCATTAATATTTCAAAGAATCCTGTTATGCACTCTAAGACAAAGCACATCTCTATCAAATATCATTATCTTAGAGAAGAAGCTTAAGAGAAGAAAGTGGTGTTGGAGTATGTTAGCACAAAGGAAAAAATGGCAAATATCTTCACCAAGCCACTACCAAGGGACACTTTTGAATATCTTAGAAGTAAGTTAAGGGTCCTACCCCTATCTTCTACTCACTGACCGAATTTGGTGAAAGCATCAATCCGATGACTCTATCGAATATCTTTTGGGAGTTGATGCTGATATATACACTTTAGGATGTTTTTCTAAAGGTGTACAGGAATATTATAGGAAACAATACAGGAATATTACAGGGAACAAGAATTAAAGACAAAATGCTCTGACCAAGACTCAGTTGATACACAAACAACAGGAATTCACTTCATATAGGAAGCAATTATGTTTTAGTTCTTTACTTTTTGGCATTTTTGTCAAAGGGGGAGAAGAATAATTTAATGGGGAGAAAACTAAGTAGACTACAGATTGGAAAGAAGACTGAAGACAAGAGGAGAAGTCTAATGTATGGGGGAGAGCATTTCAGCATTTCAGAATCACAGCAATCCGAATCTTTTAAGGTCAAATCAATTGGTTTTGCCATCAATGCCAAAGGGGGAGATTGTTGGCAATATAGCATTATAACAGACAATGAAAGATTATTGGCATTTCAATAAGGATATTGAGAAGGTTGTTGATGATTATGGATATAACTAATTAAGGATGTTTACTATCTTGATATTATTATTTTGTCATTGATGTCAAGAAATTGATTTTCTAGCTCAGTATGATGTTGCCATATCTTGAGAAGTATTATTTAAAGAGTATAAAGTTGTCGGTAAAAGACACATAAAGAATATGATGAATAAGGGGATGAATAAGGTATTCAATGGGCAACTATTACCAAGTTAGACAATGATGAGATCATGATGTTTAGATTGTTTTGACATCATACGTATGTTGTAAATTGTAAGGTTAATACTATACTTTGTTATCAAGCAAAGAACCTAGTCGGTAAACCCTAAGGAACCTAGTCGGTAAACCCTAAGGTTATCGCTATCAGTTAATGAAGGTAGAATGTCTACCGAGTGAAGTTTACTATTTATTGAGTTGTAACCAAGTTGTAACCGATTTGTAACCGAGCTATAATAGAATGCATTAAATGTTTACATGCATTATTTAATGAAGGAAGCTAATGAGCTGGAACTAATTAAATGATTGGTATGTCGTGCATGAAGTTTGTTAATGATTCTATGGAAAAGGAAAGTTGGCATGAAGATCTATAGCGTAGATTGAACCGCAATACCCTGACACAAGTTCCAAGAAATATGTGCAAGTTCCTAGGTGGGGTAAAACATTTTCAGATCGAAAGATGCATTGAAGCTGGACAAGATTGAAGATCTGATGGCTATGATTGATCATGGGAAATGTGATCAAGGAGATTAAGTGGTTAGCTAATTGTTTATAAATAGGAAACTGTTGATAAACAATGTATGCAGGCAAGTGTATGCACAAGGATGCTACATGGTGATTACCGAGCACAGAAGCTTGAAGACCTATTTGAATAACAAAGTATAGAAGCCCAGTAGATGGACAAGATTAGTTCTATGTCTAGATTATATTGAACAAATAAGAATCTACTTTAACATTTTAGATGTGAAGTTGCAGATAGATTTTTATTACTGTTATTTTGTGAAAGTGATAGAAAATCTCTTAACCGAGTGGACTTAACAGTCTTATTTGTAAAACCCTCTAGCAAGGTGACATTCTGATTGAGTGTTTGAAATCCTTTAACAAGGTCACTTCTAACAAGGTGAAGATCCTAACAGATCTGAGGGAAATCCCTTAACCGGGTCACATCTAGCAATGCGTTTGTAATCTTTAATAGGATTTTCTTTTAACCGAGCATACTCTAGAAGAGTATATTTCTTAGTGGGTTCGAAATCCCATAGTGGTTTTTCCCTATTTGGGTTTCCACGTTAAATTTGGTATTATGAGGTTTATGATGTTTATATGCTTTTGAGTTTGCATGTTTAACAATTTTGGGTTATATTACTAAAGTATATGTTACCGAGGTTGAATCTGATGTTTTTATGGAAGAATAAGTTTGTACGATTCACCCCCCCCCCTCTCTCATCTTGTTGGCTATTGGATCTGTACTTACATTAAGTATCAGAACTATCATAACATCCATAACACATAACACCAGTGTTTGTACATGGAAACCCTGTAAGGGGAAAAACCACGGTGGGAAGCCTTACCCACAATCAAATGATACTATTATAGATAGTATGTGTTTACAATATGGATTTTGCACATGCAGAAAGGCCAGCTACCTAGAGGTCATTGCTCAATCATAAAATGAGAGTCACACTGACTACAATTGGATGGTTAAATCCAATTATAATGTACTGCACAAAATAGTATCTTCATATGTTGGATTTAGTACCGGTGTAGTTCTGATTGCCTTCACAAAACCCTCCTTCAACCTTCAAATGATGTCTGTGTGTATAGCTCTACCTATTTTTGCATATACCTTATTGCAATCCTTTTCACATTCACAATCCTATTCCTCTATTCGATCTTGCAAATAAGATCTTACATATATACCATAACCTAAGACCAATTGAATAGGTCGGCTCACTAAAAGATATTACAATAAAATCAATTACAAGTAAATCAATATTCAATGCATGATGTCAGCTCAATGCATTCACAACAATAGTAAATCATCTTCGTAACATGTCATGCTGATCTAGAATAGATAAGTCTGCCAGTGCTTATCCTGGACCTATTTTGCGGCAACAACAAATATGCAAACCTGAATAAATAGTTAACCAAATCTCCAAAAAAAAGTGATAGAATAATGTCTTCAACATAACCAAGTAGTTTCCAAGTCTTTCCAAGTGCCGGTGAACAATATAATCTGTCGGTGAACCAAATACCAGTGTTTTGCATAAGTCTTTGTCTTGCCAGTGAACATAACCAAAGTCTCCAAATGCTGATAAGTGTTGACATCAATGACAAAACCATATCAACATATCCAAAATACCAACAATCTCCCCCTTTGGCATTGATGGCAACACAAGATGGAAAAACCATCAAAGTGGCAAAATAGAAATGCCAAAAACAAAAAACCAACAATCTCCCAAAGAGATCATAACCAAAAATCAAAATACATAATATCTCTCCCCAAAAGATAAAGTGTTTTTCCATAGATATCTCTCCCCCTTTGACATCAAATGAAAAAGCAATACAAAAACAAATACAAAATACCAACTCATTCATTGTACCAACTACTCCCCCTGAGAAGTAGCTCTCCTCATCAAAGCTGGAATAAAAGATTTCTCTGTTAATTCTGCTGGTTGATGACAAACATCAATTGTCTGAGTCTCTACCGGTGGGGGTAGGACTCCAAGTTGCTCTCTGAGATAATCAAATGTTTCCTTAGGCAAAGGCTTTGTAAAAATATCTGCAATCTGCTCTTTAGTATTCACATAAACCAATTTCACTTCTTTTGCTTCAACATTCTCCTTTAGAAAGTTCATTTTGATAGAAACATGTTTAGTTTTAGAGTGAAGTACCGAGTTATTTGATATATCAATTGCCGTTGCATTGTCATAGTATATAGTTATAGGTTCCTTGCAATTTACCTTTATGTCCTTCAACATTTTCTTGATCCATAATACCTGTGTACAGTTAGTTGCTACTACAACATATTCTGATTCTGCTATTGATAAATTTGTACAACTCTGTTTCTTGCTCAAACATGAAATTAGTCTGTTGCCAAGAAAAAATGCTCTACCGGTGGTGCTTTTTCTATCATCCACATCTCCTACCCAATTAGCATCTATGTATGCACATAAGTCAAAATTTTCATCTCTAGGATACCATAAACCAAGATTTGTAGTGCCTTGTAGGTACCAGAAAATCCTTTTCACTACTGATTCATGATTTTCTTTAGGATTACTCTGAAATCTTGAAACAATAAATACTGCATTCATAATATCAGGTCTTGTTTGTGTCAAATACAGTAAACCTCATATCATAGATTTGTATCTTGTCGGATTAACAAGTGTAGATTCATCCTTCAAAGATAATTTAACATTTGTAGTCATAGGTGTGCTTACCGGTTTACAGTTTTCCATGCCAAATTTCTTTAGTAATTCCTTCAAGTACTTAGATTGACATAGGAATATACTTTTATCAGTATGTGAAATCTGCAATCCTAAAAAGAATTTTATCTCTCTAATCATAGACATTTCAAATTCTTGCTGCATTTTATTAGAAAAGTCTTTACACAATCCATCTTCTCCTCCAAAGATTATATCATCAACAAAAACTTCAATAACCAAAATGTCATCATTAGTTACTTTGTAGAATAGATTGTTGTCTGCATTACCTTTTATGTAACCAAGCTTCAAAAGATATTTGTCCAATCTTGCATAGCAAGCTCTAGGAGCTTGTTTTAATCCATATAAAGCTTTCCTTAACCTGCAAACCATGTCTTTGTTATTTGTCAAAGAAAATCCATCAGGTTGCTCAATGTAAACTTCTTCTTCAAGATCTCCATTCAAAAATGCACATTTAACATCCATTTGATATACTTTATAGATCTTGTGTGCTGCAAAATCCAATAAAAGTCTTATTGCCTCAATTCTAGCTACTGGTGTAAAGGTTTCATTGCAACCAATTCCTTCTTTCTGAGAATATCCCTTACACACCAATCTTGCTTTATTTCTGATTATCATGCCATCTTCATTAAGTTTATTTCTAAAAACCCATTTAGTTCTAATTACATTTTTGTCTTTATGTCGGGAAACTAATGACCAAGTGTTATTCCTTTCAATTTGTTCCAATTCATCTTCCATTGCTTTAATCCAATATTTATCTTCACATGCCTCATTAATTGATGTAGGTTCAATTTGAGAAATAAGACATACCTCCTCATTCACCAATCTTCCTCTAGTCATAACTCCTTGAAATTTGTTTCCAATTATCTGATCTTCAGAATGATTCAATCTTACATACTGGGGTGTTTTTGCTTGCTTTTGTTCTTCAATGACTGTTGAATCTCCAGATGATGTCAGTGTAACTGGATCACCATTCTGTACTAGTGTATTCATAATAGGTTCATTTGTGATTATCTCTATTGCCGGTTCAGAGTCTGTGTACCTTGAATTTCCTCTAAATTGTTCATCAATCTTGTCATTTGCACTCTCAACAATTTTCTGCAATCTCTTGTTAAAAATCTATATGCCTTGCTCTTAGATGAATAACCAAGAAATATTCCTTCATCAATTCTAGGATCAAATTTGCCAATATACTCATCTCTTCTAATATAACACTTACAAATATTCTGAAATATTTAAGAGTAGGAGTATTACCAAACCATAGTTCATGTGGGGTCTTACCGGTTTCTCCTTTGATGTGAACTCTGTTGAATGTATAAATAGCTGTATTGACCACTTCTCTCTAGTATATATGAGG
The DNA here is from genome assembly GCF_030272615.1 of Cryptomeria japonica. Lineage (NCBI taxonomy): Eukaryota > Viridiplantae > Streptophyta > Pinopsida > Cupressales > Cupressaceae > Cryptomeria > Cryptomeria japonica. The sequence goes on from NC_081413.1 coordinate 480,395,492, forward strand.
TAGATTTTCTTCTGATATCATACTTCTGGCTGCATCCAAGATAGTTTTGTTTTTCCTTTCTACAACTCCATTCTGCTGGGGTGTCTGGGGTGCTGACAATTATCTTCTGATCCCGTTCACTTCACAAAATGTATTAAATTCCTTAGATGTGAACTCACCTAATTGATCTGATCTCAAACATTTGATTTTCTTGCTGGTTTCATTTTCTACCATCACCTTGAATAGTTTGAATTTCCCAAATGCTTCATATTTTTCTCTGAGAAAAGTAACCCAACACATTCTAGAATAGTCATCAATGATTAGCATAAAGTATCTATCTCCTTGTATACTTCTAGTTCTTGATGGACCACATAAATCAGTATGAATTAAATCAAGAACATTGTTAGACTTCTCCGGAGTACTCTGGAAAGTTTCTCTAACTTGCTTTCCAAATTGACATTCCTTACTTACCGGATTGTGAGGTTTAACAATCTTAGATAAATCTCTAACTGCCTTGGTAGTACTGATTTTTACAATGCAATCAAAACTTACATGACAGTCTTTTATGCCATAACCAACTTTCATTAATATGTGCAATCAAACATGCTTTCTCATTGTTGTTCAAATGAAAGATATTACCTCTAGTCTGATTACTGGTTGCAATTTCCAAATCAGTTTTGTTTAAGATTTTGCATTTACCATTCTTGAATTGTAATCAAAATCCTTTCTCAACTAATTGACCAACACTCAAAAGATTATGCTTCAAACCTTCAACATAGTAAACATTATTAGTATTGTGCTTACCATCAAAATATATAGTGCCTTTTCCTTTGATCGAACAAGCTTTATCATCTCCAAATCTTACTAGACCTCCATTGTAATCCTGAAAGGTTAAAAATTCATTCTTATCTCCAGTCATATGATGTGAACACCCTGAATCAATAATCCATCCATCCTTATCTTCAACTTTAGGTGCCAGGGCCTACTCTACCGGTTAAACAATAGGTGCCAGTTGATCTTCTATTATAGCAACAAAAGCTCATCCATTGTCTGCTGGATCCTCATCAGAATCATCAATGATTCCTTCATCAGCATAATAACAAGATTTGTCTCTATTCTTCTTGAAATTGTATTTCTGATAGTCAGGGTTAGGCTTATACATTCTTTTAGCTTCTTCTCTTAATCTTGCATGTCTATCAGGACATCTAGATGCCATATGACCAATCTTATTATTGTTCAAACATTTAAAGGGTGCTTTACCTTCATACTTACTTCCAATTGGACCTTTAGGCATTTTCCTTGCAAATAGTGCTTCAAGTTCTTCATTTTCTCTCCTACTTTCTTCAAGTTCTCTTGCATATAAGGCTTTACAATCAGATTTGTCAAGTGATGATGATGCTGCTAAAGTTGTTGATGATGCCTTAAAAGCTAGATCTATCTTGATAGTAGTAGCAGGACCAAATTCCTCAAGCTCAAAAGCTGAAAGTTTTTCAACCAAAGTGTCTCTAGATACTGATGCATTAGGTATTGTTCTTAATTCATTTATAGCAGTAAATTTCATTTTCTATGCCAGTGGAAAAGCTCTTAAAACTTTAGAAACAATCTCATCTTCACTTAAGGTTCCTCCACAACATTGTATACCTAAAATAATTTCATTTACTCTTTCCATAAAAGCAAAAATTCTTTCATCTTCTTCCATTTTTAGACTTTCATACCTGACCCAGAAGCATTCGAGTTTTGCAATTTTGACTATGGAATCTCCTTCATTCAATGTTTCCAGTTTGTCCCAAATAGATTTAGCAGTAGATCTATTTGACAATCCCATGACTTGCTGATATGACAATGCGCTTAAAAGTGCTTCTCTTTTTTTGCATTCATTTTTCTCATCTTTTCTCAAGGTTGGTGGATTAGGCTGACCGGGAGTAGGAGCAGTATAGCCATTCTTTGTAACCTCCCATATATCCTTTTCAATGCAATTCAAGTGTGTCTCCATCATGATCTTCCATATGCCATAGTTAGTTCCATCAAGTTTCATATTGTCCTTCCTGAAATAGTTAGAAGACAATGGATCTCCTCAAGTTGTTAAACTTCTGCAAAAAGAGAACTAGGCCCTGATACCAATTGTTAGGTCCCAAAGACAACTGAGAGGGGGGGGGGGGGGTGAATCAGTTGTCCAATAAATTCAACCAAAATTAACTTAACCAAGACTTAATGCTTAATACCGGTAAACCAAACTTTCATGCCGGTAGACAGTTTTAATAGTTAATTGCAATACTAGTAAAGATTAATGCATGAAACAGAAAGACAATAACATCCACAATACATAACACCAATGTTTGTACATGGAACACTTGTAAGGGTAAAAACCATGATGGGAAGCCTTACCCACAATCAAATGATACTACTGCAGATAGTATGTGTTTACAATATGGATTTTGCACATGGAGAAAGGCCAGCTACCTAGAGCTCACTGCTCAATCACAAAATTAGAGTAACAGTGACTGCAATTGGATGGTTAAATCCAATTATAATGTACTGCACAAAATAACATCTTCATATGTTGGATTCAGTACCAGTGTAGTTCTGATTGCCTTCACAAAACCCTCCATCAACCTTCAAATGATGTCTGCGTGTATAACTCTGCTTATTTTTGCATCTAACTTATTGCAGTCCTTTTTGCATTCACAATCCTATTCCTCTATTTGATCTTGCAAATAAGATCTTACATATATACCATAACCTAAGACCAATTGAATAGGTCGGCTCACTAAAAGATATTACAATAAAATCAATTATAAGGAAATCAATATTTGATGCATGATGTCGGCTCGGCTCAATGAATTTACAACAATAATAATTCATCTCCATAACATGTCGTGCTAATCTGGAATAGATAAGTCTGTCAGTGCTTATCCTGGACCTATTTGGTGGTAACAACAAATATGCAAACCTGAATAAATAGTTAACCAAATTTCCAAAACAAAGTGATAGAATAATGTCTTTGACATTGTTAGAGTATTCGGGTATTTACTTGATTAATTAAACATTATTTGTTTAATTATTTAAGTTCCCTTTATCTCTTTTACACTTAAGCTAACTTTAGGTGCATATAATTAATTTTTAATTAATTATTATGTGCAAACCTAGGTTTTCCCTTTTAGGGTTTCTTGACCTATTAAAGGTTGAGTTCTTTCTTTTCATTGTATGAAGAAGGATTATTATTGACAATACATTTTGGAGATTATTGAGCTCTCATCTTTTGGAGCATATTTTTCCTATGTATTCTTTCCTTCTGTGATTTGCTTCATTGCTTCTCCTTGTAATAGGTTTTTCAGGTTGTAGATATTATTTGGGCTCTTGTGGTGTTGTATTTTCTCAACTCCTATATGGTATCAGAGCTTTAGATCTGCAACTGCCTGTTCTTGTTTTGAGAATTTTTGCTTTGGAAGCAAATCTGGGGTTTCAAGAATTTTTTATGTACCTAGGGTTTGACATTTTTTCTGAGCACTTTGGGCCTAAATGGACCTCACTATCATAGTTAGAAGGCCCAAAAACCCCTACGGTCATATAAAATTCGACCTATTTTGGTTCCTGAGTCTCTGGGAGTATTTTTTTCTCGATTTGCGTGCCAGGCCGTACAGCTTGGATTTGAGAATTTTTTTTTTTTGCCTTTTTATGGCATGTAGGCTGAAATTTAATTTTTGTAAAAAAAATTAAAAAAAGCCTAAAAGGCGATAGTGTTTTTTTTTAACAAAAAAAAAGAAAAAAAATCAAATTTTTTTTTTGAGCCCCCTACCGCTGTTGCAGATCTGTTAGGCCCGTACAACAGCCGCTGACAATCTTTTTTGGCCCCCGCAGCTCCCTGTTGGCCCCCGGTGGCCCCCGGCTCTCCGGCCCCCATCGCCGCTTCCCCGGCCCTGGCCCCCGCAGCGCCTCCCCTGCCGCCCGCCACAGCGCCTCGCCGCCACCGCCAGCTACCCCAGCGGCCCCCGCTCCGCTCCCGCCCGCCGCCCTAGTGGTCCCCTCCGGTTTGGCCTTCACCTATGCCTCGACTCCCTGTGCAGCTTCGCCCTGCTCACCGGCTGCCGGCCGTAGCTCTGCCCCGCTCGCCGGTTGCTGCTCATAGCACAGGCCCGCTCGTCGGCCGCCGCTTGCAGCACCACCCCGCCATGACTCGCTGTCTCAGTGGCCCTCGCTCTACCCGACCTCCTCTGCTGCCCTGGCTCTGCCACCCGACCGCCACTGGAGCTCTGCTCGACCATCACCGGTGCGCCACCCATGGACCACCAAAGAGCCACCAGACCTCTTTTTTGGCCTTTTTCAGGGGGGGATTTGGTTTTTTCGCCCTATCTTGGGCATACAAAGTCATTTTTTTGAAAATGAATAGGCGTCAAAAAGTTGATTCCAAGGCTGACCTCATGGTATTGGTAATTTTTTCCAATTTTTCTATTTGACTATGTTTTTTTCTAGTCAAAGTGAGGTCTAGTTTTTGCACTTTGGGAGCCATAGAATGAGCATCCTACCTCTTTTTTTCAAAAAAATTATATTTTTGGAATGTGTGTACTGTGTACTTTCCATCCATCTAAGTTTTATTTCCAGATTGTGCTCCATGCATATTTTATTCAGTTTTTTTCTTTTCATCACTCTGGTGGATATCGTGGTTGTTTCAGGTCATGGGATCTCTTCTCTGAGTAGGATGTCTCTATTTTGGTTCACATTTCTATTTCTAGTCTTCTTATCATTGTAGCTTGTATTTATGCAAACACACTAAGATAAAGTTCCATCATGCATTATTTACTTGGAATCTTGCATATCTTGTGTCTTGTTGTACATGCACTATTGATCAAGTGCCATGAGGGGGTTGATGTTTTCCTGTTGTTTGCCATCTTCCTTTGTCCAGTGAGTGTTCCTTCCATGACATTCGCCTCATGATAATGTGTCTCAGCACCTTTGATGTTCTTGGTTCTTCGTCATGCAGTTGTTTTTGGCTGTCTTTTTCAGTGTTCCTATCCCTCTCCCACTTCCGCATTATGGGGAGGTTTATCCTGTTAGTTCTACTGCTTCCATGGTTCGATTGATCAGCTCTTCAGCTTTGGTTTCTCATGCCATCTGTATCTTCGATTTTAGTTGTTTTTGCCTTGTTTGCCTCCTGATTCAAGTAGTGTCATTTGAGGGCACTCATGCAAATTACAGTCTTCTCTACCTGGTCATGTTCTAGTTCAGTGGATGTTCTTCAGATCAGCAGTTATTCTTCGACAGAGTTTGCAGGTTCTTCATGCTTCAGTGATATTCTTTTCCATCTCTTTTTGGAGTAGAGTTTTGTTCCCATGTGGTTTTCTCTATTTCTCTAGTTCATAGAGATTTCATTGTATTTGGGTACCTGATCAGGCCTTGTTGCCGAGACCCATCTTTATTGCTTTCAGTAGCTGTTCTAGGTTTTAGCTTCTCCCTAAGTCTATCTTAAGGGGGGTGTTAGAGTATTCGGGTATTTATTTGATTAATTAAATATTATTTGTTTAACTATTTAAGTTCCATTTATCTCTTTTACACTTAAGCTAACTTTAGGTGCATATAATTAATTATTATGTGCAAACCTAGGTTTTCCCTTTTAGGGTTTCTTGACCTATTAAAGGTTGAGTTCTTTCTTTTCATTGTATGAAGAAGGATTATTATTGACAATACATTTTGGAGATTATTGGGCTCTCATCTTTTGGAGCATATTTTTCCTACGTATTCTTTCCTTCTGTGATTTGCTTCATTGCTTCTCCTTGTAACAGGTTTTTCAGCTTGCAGAGATTATTTGGGCTCCTATGGTGTTGTATTTTCTCAACTCCTATAGACATAACCAAGTAGTTTCCAAGTCTGTCCAAGTGCCGATGAACCAAATACCAATGTTTTGCATAAGTCTTTGTCTTGCCGGTGAACATAACCAAAGTCTCCAAATGCTGATAAGTGTTGACATCAATGAAAAAACCATATCAACATATTCAAAATACCAACAAGTTGCAGACTGAAAATAAAATGAAATGTTTGAGGATTGATAATGGTTTTTGTTCTCCATTTTGAAAACTTCTGTTTCTTCTCTTTAAAAGTGAAAATTACTGCCTCTGTGCTGTAATGGAAGAGAACAACAAAAGTTTGAAATAAAGAAAACAATATGAGGTTTCAGAATTAGGAAACCTCCTACACTTTAAGCTTACCAAAATCTTGGGTAGGTGAACCCATTTAAAGACCATTTTCTCACAAAAATAGTAAATGGTTTGCATAAAACTAGTGTAAATTCCTGAAAACTTTCCTTACTAACCAGTACAACTAACCTAAATGGAAAATTGATTTGACTTTTTTAAAAGAGGATCACAAAATGCAACAAAAACCAACTGATAAACCAGAGCCTTATTCGGGCAACAAAGTCATCTACAACAGACTGCAACCTGACAAGAGAAACTAGAACACAAATCACAAGTTCCTGATATATCAACTTTGAATATGCATGACATACACAGAGTCCTAATCTGCATCAGATTTCATCATCAAATCCACACCAGAAATACTGATATCAATGACTTTGTTCCAAGCATATTTATATTTTTCTCCTTAAGAAAAAGACTTAAAACAACTTCATTAGATGCCTAGCAAATCATTCAAATAAGCAATCCTTGATTACTTAAATGAAATGAACACCGATACATAACATAAAGACAATACAAATCTGAATTTAAATTCTATGGACTGTATATTTCATTCCCCTATCAAAAGGTTACATGTACTTCATATTTGACTCAGAAATTGCTAAGACAAAGGCCTGTATTAATTTTTCTAGAGTTTAGCTACAAAAGTTTGTGTCCCTTTTCTAGGTAGCCTTGGTATCCTTTTATAGAAATCAAGATGCCACAAGCTTCGAACTACCTAGAAGAATAATTTTTACCCTAATAGTGATTTATTGCAAAAGTTATATATTTGTGCCATTGCATTTGAGGGAGAAATCTAACATTCCTTTTGGGATGCGTGCATCAATAATTCATTGGGAATTCACTTGGAAAATTTTGAAAGGGCAGGCTCCTATTACCCAAAAATGGTTGCAACAACAGACAACTTCATAATGTTGGTGGATCATCTCATGCAAGAGCATTGATGAGTTCTTATCATAGAGTGACACACCATTATGTTCTTCACATATCCCCTTGTAGATCTCTTGGGTACCTCTCACCAACCCATTTTCATCTTGAAGCAACATCATATGCAACTTGTATAGCTTTGCTGATATTTCTTTTGAATATTTAAAATTCTTTGGTGCCAACAGATTAGGAGGCCTTCTCTCTGAGCACTTTTCCTTAAGTCGCCAAGTCATGGCCTTTAAAGTTTGGATGAGTTTCCATTGCAGTATAGCGATAACCATCAGATCATGGGAAACTAACACACCTTTTAACTTCCTTGAGTAATCTGCTTAGAAACAAGCCCCACCACTTGGTCTTTGGCTGTTTAAAAACTTAACTGCTACCGCACTTGGCCTGTAGAAAACCCAATTTTTCTAACTGAAGAATAAACCCTGAGATCCCAAAGTCACTGTCCCAAAAATACTTGCCATGGGTTGCACTTGACTACAAAATCAGATTCCTCGGATCGAGAGCCATCCACAGATATTTGACAAATCCTTATCCATGCAAAAATTAACCCTCACAGATCTTGGCCACATGTCACCACCTGGTTCACTCGTGAGTCCCTCTAGACTCCACCTATCTTGCCACTTCATTAGTTGCCAAGTTGTGACCATTAACATCTGAGCACCTCCATCTTGTGATATGGTGACAACCATAGATTTTCTTTGAACTTGCTTGTTCTTTACTTCCTCCAAACTGTTCTTCGTATGGGTGCCACTACTTAGTCGCCAAGTCGCAACTATTAGCCATCAAGCAACTTTTTGTTGTGACTTGGTGACAACCATTGATCTCTCTCGGATCACTGTTGATCTGCCTTGACTTGCCCTACCCTTATCTCGCATGAGCAGCTCCCTCTATCACTTTATCTTCTGACGGGCCCGACATGTGGCACATCCTGATTTTCCTTTGGATCCATCTAGACGGCCACCTGGTCTTGCCACTGGACTTGGGCCCACCTTGATTCTTCTTCTACTCCCTAATACATGGCACAACCTAATTTGCACTGAGCCCACCTGGATGACCACCTCAACCACCACCTGACCATTCATCATGTGGCATGGGATAACAATCGAGCTTCTTCACAAGGTGGTATAGCGATGGCCATAGCTCTTCCTTCAACTTGCTCGATTCTTAACGCCTAGGCTGCTTTCCATTTTCTGCATGTTCTTAGTCACCAAGTCATGATGATAACTCAATGGGCATCTTTTCATCATGATGTAGCAACCACCGTAAGATATTTTGCTTTACCGTATGATCTTCCCTGATCTGCCTGATCATTAACCTTGGCAGATCTGCTTCCTTCTACCGCGTGTCAAAATGTGGCACTCCTTGATTTGCTTATGAGATATGTCAGGTCTTCCACACATCAACCCCTGGTTTGCCACCTAATTCATTTGAGCGTGACCTCATTCGCCACATTGGCGCCACCGGACCCACCACTTCCTTTGGTTTGTTGGGCATAATTCTTTTGGCCAAAATTCCTCTTCGGCTATCTGTTTTCATATCTTATCAAAACCCTAGTTTCATCGACACCTTTCATGTCGATGAAACTGATGCCTTCGATGAGTCCTTTTGGAGGTCCATTGAAACCAAGGTTTGCTCAATATACACCTTGATGATATGTGCTTGTCTACCACCTGGCACCCTTTTATTGGCTCCAGAGTTCACAACTGGGTGCCACCTGTCATGAGGGTATTCATTCTGAGCTCTCCACTCTGACACCTTAGCATGACCTCCACTAACCATCGGAATGAACCACCTGCCTTATCCGCTTGCATTAACTACCAGCCATGGTTCACTGCTAGTGGTTTGTGGCCAAGTCACAGGCGATATCTGGTGAGCATTTTTACGTCATGACATAGCGACAACCCTTGGATTCATCTTGATCACCGTTGATCTTTCTTGATTAGCTCAACTCTTAGCCCCTATGAGCAGCTACATCCTATGCCACAGTGTCATCATGTGTCTACCACCTCATCAGTCGCCAAGTCATGGCCATTAAGAGTCGATCACCTTCGCATGGCAGTATAGAGATGGTCGTGGATTTGCATTCAACCTACTCACTGTTTAACTTGCCCTTTTACTACAAAATTTTGGGCTCTTTGAGATGTACGTAGGGGGCCTACCGCTTCTAAGATGCCACTTGCCAAAAGCCTGTAAGCTTTGACACTTAGGATATATGTGGCCTTGCACATAAATACTGAAACGATCCTCGCTGCGGCCAATGTGGGATAAAAGGTTCACCTTAACCCTTTCCATCGGGTCATCGAGATATTCTCAAAACCTGACTTTCGATCTTCTTGGACTTTCTGCACTTCACACCTTTCTCACGGGTCCCACCACTTAGTTGCCATGTCACGATGAATAACCATTGAGTACTTTTGGGTTGTGGTATAGTGATAGCTGCGAGATCAACAGGAACCTGCTTGATCTTTAGGAAGTCCGACAGATACTTTAGAAAAGACACAAGACTTAGGAAAAATTAAAATTTATTAGAACCCGCCCAAGCCTAGACTCAAAAGGCCCCCCCTCTTGACGGCGCACAGACCCTTCCGTTAAAGTGGAAAAAGGTAACGAGAAAAGACCTACAACAAAAGAAAGGGGACATTTTGAACCATGAACCTTGAACCACTTTGCAAATGGTTCAAAACTGACTTAACGCATTCTCACTTGCTTATTAAAAAACAATACAAAGCCACGACACAAGCAGAAGAAATAATTGAACCTTGAACCTTGAACCAAAAAGGTTCAAGGGTTCAATTTCAAAGTGAATTACAATAATTCTCTTTCCTTACCATAAAACAAAGCCACGAAGAGAAATTCATAAAGCAAGGCTTCATTGGGTCACCAAATTTAGCATGATTTTTATGAGTCCCAACAATGGCATTGAATTTTTCTCTAGTAATTTTGATAGATTTTGTAAATATTGTGGCATTAATAGACATAAGCCAACTCCATATTCTCCACAATATATTGGAGTTGTAGAAAGAATGAACAATACAATGATGGAGAAGGCTAGGAGTATGTTGAGTGGTGCTGGTCTAGAACAAAAGTTTTGGACTGAAGTTGTTGCTACTACTTGCTACTTGGTTATTAAGTCTTCTACATCAACTCTTGTTGATAGAACACATATGGAGGAATGGTCAAGTCATAAGCTTTCATTGATACATCTTAGAGTTTTTCATTACAAAGCATATACACAGGTGCCAAAGGAGAAGTGAACAAAGTTGGAGAACAAGGTTGTGAATGTATCTTCATCGAATACTATTATGCTGTGAAAGGATACCTTGTTGCATAGAAGGTGATACATAGTAGAAGTATTATTTTTAGAAAAACTAAGCTTCATTTTATTACATTACAACTATAATAGACTAAAAAAGAAGATATAATTCAATTTCCTTCTATGCCTCAAAGAGCTGAATTGAGACCCCTAAACTGGCAAGAAGTTGAGGAGAGGCCATCTAGCTCTAAATATTAGGAAGAGGAGGAAGAACTTCCAACTCAACTTCTTATAAGGTATACAAGACATAGACAACCACCTAAAAGGTATTCACTTGATTATTGGAGATGTATTTTTTCTTTCAATACTAATATGGATGAACCTAGATATTTAGAAGAGACATTAGGTATGAATGATGCAAAATCTTAGAAGATTGCTATGGATGAAGAAATGATAGATTTTAAAAACAACGATACATGATATCTTGTACCATTTCTTGATGGATGAAAAGTTGTTGGTTTCAAATGGATATTCAAGAAAAATATGAGTTCATTTTGGAGGTATTAAGAAGTATAAAGAAAGGTTGGTTGAAAAAGGCTACTCTCAAGTTGAGGGTGTTGATTATCGTGAGATATATTCTCTTATTGCAAAATGGGCATCCATTAGATATTCTTTCTATTTTTTCTACTTATGATTTAGAGGTTGAGAATATGGATGTGAAAAATACTTTCCTTCATGGTGATTTTGAGGAGGATATTTATATGACACAAACAAAGCACTATGTGGTAAAAGGTAAAAGTAATTTGGTTTGTAAACTAAATAAATCCTTGTATGGCCACAAATAGAGTCCTAGGATGTGGTACTAAAAATTTGACACGTATGTGTTGAATTTGGGATTTGAGAATTCTAAATTAGATTAGTGTGCATATTATAAATTTGATGATGATTATTTCCTATACATTTCCGTATATGTTTGTGATATGGTATTCATTGGTAAAGGGAAATGTACGATTTTAAAACTAAAGTCCCAACTAAATGCTAAGTTTGAAATAAAATTCCTTGGTGTAGCTAAACACATTCTTGGGAAGGAAATTATAATAGATAGAGTGAATAGAAAGATATGACTATGCTAGAGTAAGTATATGAATTCAATTTTATAAAGGTTCAATATTCAGGATTATAAGACATTGTGTGTTCCTTTTACCATTGGAACAAATTTATCTATTTCAGATTGTTCTATATCCCCATCAAATATGGAAGACATTACCAGAGTACCTTACCAGAGTGCATTTATAAGTTTGATGTATGCTATGGTCTGTACTAGACGAGGCATTGCCCAAATAGTGGTAGTTCTTTCTAGAATAATGTCTAATCTTGGTAGAGTTAATTGGAATGTAGTTAAAAGGGTCTTTAGATATTTGAAGGGGTATCTCAAAGTATTCTTTGTGTTATCATAGCAATTTAATAGGAGACAAGATTTACCTTGATATTCATGGTTATGTGGATTTAGACTAGGTAGGTGATATTGATAGCAGAAGACCCACCAATGCTTATGTGCTTACTTTATATGGTGGTGAAATCAATTGGATGAGTAAGCAATAGGATATGGTTTTTTTTTCTAAGAGTATATGACAACTAATCATGCTTGTAAAGAAGAAATTTGATTTAAGATACTATGTTTAGATATTGGAATAAAATAAGGTGCAATGATAATTTATTATGATAATTAGAGTGTGATCTGCCTAGCTAAGAACTTGAAATTTCATGCCTAAACAAAACACATTGATGTTCAGTATCATTTTGGCAAAGATATGATTGAGGATGGTAAGGTGAAATTGGTTGAGGTAGAGGCTTTGATGAATATTGCAGATTATTTAACTAAGGTTGTGAGCATAGATAAATTTAGATGGTGTTCAAAGTCTATAGGCCTCGTGGCCCTTAGCAATTAAATTATTGTGTAGATACTCCATTTTCTCTTGCAAGGAGTTCAAAAAGTTGGAGATTGTTAAGAAATAGTGTCCCAACCTTGTGATGCAGAGGCCTTCTTACACCTAAGGACATGTCCAAAAGGTTCAATTTGATCCCTTCCAAATGGTAACAAGGATCCTACAAGAAGGACTCCACACCTTAAGGTTTGAACTACTCACACTCCTCTAGACGGGCACCTACACAAGATGAGTAAATAGCTTCAACATTCCCAACATGCCTCACCATGATTCTTGCTCTTAGGGGCCTTTTATTTGGTCCACTCATGACATCTAAGAACTGTTCCAAATAGTGGTTTTAGACTTAGGGATCAATATCCTATACCTCATTTGGAAACCGACCCCTAGGCTAGTAGCCCTATTTAGTGGGTATTTTTCCCTTAACTCCAAAATCCTGCACACAACCTGACAAAATAATTATCATTATAGACACCCTTTATGGAGTTACACTCATCCCCAAAATGAATTGGCAAGATCTACAACCTAAGGGTCTGAACCCTTTAGAAGCCTAAAGGTCTAATCAGGGCAGTTAGGCCTAATTTACAAAGCAACACCAATTTATAGATTCCCAACTGCAAAAAAAAATTTATGAGCATGTGGGGGATGTAAAATAACCTCTAATTCCATGGTTGTACACCTAAAATCCACCGCTACAAGATTTTAGGGTGACTGTCCTAATTTTGTCTAAGCTAGTCACATATAGATGCCTACCTAGTTTTGCATCATACTCTCCACACCCGAGTCTTCCCTGCAAAAAACCATGAAAAAATTAATGTACATTGACCAATCCTACACTCCACCAAAGGAAAGAACTTCTAGAGGAAGGAGGTGCAAGATATGACCATTTTTAGGTAAAACCCTAGCCAAACCCTGGCTTTCCGGGTAACAGTCAACAAATTGAAGGGTTCTCCCTACTCCCAGAAGATCAAGACCTAAAACCATGGCAAAAAAAAAATTTGATTCAACCCTCCATCTTTTCCATGAGTGGTTTTGTCAGAAGCAATCCATACAATGATGCACAACCACTGCAAACTCAAAATTTCTGGGAAATAACACAATTTTTAGTATGTTATTGCTTTCCAACTTCAATCCACAGTAACTCTAATCTTAGGAATAATGTCCACAAGGATTATATCCTTACCCAAAAATTTCCAATTGAATTCTGAAGAGGTTGGATCCGTTGAGAGGCTTACAACAACCAAAAGTGGAAAAGTTGCACTTTTGCTTGCAAAAGTTGCACTTTTTGACAAAGTTGTCAACTCACACCAATTTGGGATCCACACAACTTGGATCAACCAAAAATCACCTACACACCCTAAAATCCTATAAAACATCAAAACAAACATCAATCTACCCCTTATACACCAAATTGTCCAAATTGGCTTATCGACTTGCCTAATCTGTGACAATGGTTTACATGGTGGGGTCCTTATTGAATACATGAAAAGTTCACAAACAAAAGACATTCAAAATGATCCTAAGATCCTAATCTTCATCATCAGATCTATGATTGGCTTGTTGAGGAGGTGCTCCTGCACCACCTTGAATATATATATATATATATATATATATATATATATATATATATATGGTTATTATTTTTATTAAATGTTTGAGTATGAATTGGTCCAAAATTCTCCCCAAACCTTGAAATTACCTAAATAATCATGCAAATAAGTTTTTGTGGAAAGATCATGTTTGGATTTAAAGATATTAAAGTATCCATTTTTTGACGATGTCAAACAAAATTTTCAAAGTTTTTTTTGTAGGTCTTAGAGGATCCATTTGGGCCCAAAAGTGGTCATAAAGTAATGTAGTACATTACAACTTGGTATATCACTTCATGAGTTTTCCAATAATTCAAACAATTTGTCAATGAGACACCTAGTTCAAAAGTTATGGTCTTTGAAAGTTGGGTCTCCTAAATAGAAAATATTAAAAACATGTTAGACACATAAATAAGTTGTACAAGGGAGTTATATGTGTTGGTGTGTGCATTGACACATCAAAGATCATCTTGTATTGGATATAAGATGGGCGCCAATCTTGGGTGGTTTTAGCCCATGGTTTTGTAATCACGTTTGATGGTTTCATGTATTGTATCTCTTATATATTAGGTGCATGAGATGAAGGTTTAGTGGAAGAGTCTTATAGCTGCTGACTTTCCTTTGGATCTCCATTGGTGATACTCCTTTGAGAAGCTTTCTCTACAAGTATATTTTAATCTATTATTAATTTTTGAATAATATTTTGCGTGGTTTTTGAAGTGTGGGGTTTTTGTCCCAAAAGGGTTTTTTGAAACAAAACTTACATCCATACAAATTAAAATTTCCACATAACCCAATTGAGAAATCAAGAAAATAAGAACTTTGAATCCATATGCAAAGAATAAACAATATACCCATCAAAGCGTGACACACAATGTACCCTGGAAAAACCCTCATGAGGGAAAAACCCAACCTCCAAAAGCATCCATACACCATGTATTATCAACAATGCAACATTACAATACATGCATGAAATTCTTTGAACCCCAAAGCCATCAACAAGCACTCCATGTGAACAAGCATGTAACCACACATCCAATGCTATGCTTCCAACCTCTATAAATGCTAACCTAGATAATCTGCAAACCTTAAACAACTACCTTGTGGTTTCTTTTATAGAGTTATGATTCCAAAAAACCACCAAGTGGTATTACATCTAGACCATATACTAAAACCATGGGCTACCTAACCATTGAACCCACATTAAATATTGGGTACTAAGTTTTCTTTTTAAATATCCTTTCGAAATATGAAATATTACAATATAATATTAAAATGTTACAATACAAATGATCAAGTGGCCCTGAGAATATTCTAATAGAATCTCTACATGTTACATGCCCATGTGCAACTCATATAATAAATAAATATATTACAATCATAAATATTATGCAAGGTGTACAATACCTTATTTCCCAACATTCTTCCACTTGTATAGATTTCATAAGGGGCAATGAGTAACCACAAACATGAACAAGAGATCTACCTATCTAGTCACATATACCATCAAGGAATCAAAGTACTCCATTTCCTCCATCAAGATACATAAAATAAGAAACAAAGAGACCAATATCTCATACATGAATTCCCTCACCCTCCACCATGCCACTACCACTACGCACATATAAGAGGTCATTCAAAGAGAAAGGCACACATTTTGTTACAACAAAATATAAATCCCACCTCAGTTGATATTGAAACACAATCACTCTATCCAAAGGTATCAAATGCATCAACAGTTGTCAAGAACCAATAACCATAGCTGAAATAGCACCCACAACAAGTGCTAACACATACAACTATCCATATCTCCAAGCTATACCACACATATCAAATGAATCTTATATCATCAACATATACTACCCATAACATGCAATTATAAGCTCCAAGTGGCATACATGTCACACACACACACACACACCTAGAAACTCCCACTGCATAAGTAATGCCAAATATGAAATGAATCCACTAATAACAACATATAGAAAGTGTAATCATAACCATGTAGTATCAAGGATATGTTGATCTAGATAAAGTTTACAACTTGAGAGAAACAACCTTATGGGAAGTTTATGAATGGGGGACTAATTGCACTTCATTAAACAACCTCTAGGATTTTAGAAGCTGACTCTCCATACACTTTTTAGAGGGAAAAGGTTAGGGGAAAATATTTAAAAAAAGACAATTCTTAGGCGATACACGAAAAAACTTAAAAAAAATTAAAAGATTCTAATAGAAGATGAGGAACATATCATCCCAAACATGAGAACATAATACCACTACCTCTTCATTGTTAGAAAGAGAAAATATCATATAAGGTGACTCGGACATAAAACATAATATTTAGATCTTTATGCAAGATGCATCCATTAAGGCTGAATAGAAAAACATATCCCTCAACAATTTCAGAATACTCCTTACTAAAACTCAAATCATCATATTAACATGATATAATGTAGAATTAAATAATTGTGGGCTATCAAAAGAGAATTTCAATGCATGATTTGGAAACCCATATGGCTAAATTAAAATTGTAAGAGCTAGAAGGTAAAATGAACTGTTATAATCACTTATAACATAGAATCTTAAATCATTCATCAATGAGATCAAACATATAGTAAAGGTGAACTAGGCACAATTTGACATATCTTACCTCATTCATTAATGAGCTAAAATTAAAGTTTGAGTTAATAATAAAGTCTTTAGAAAATTACTAAGACTAGGATTCCTTAATACAAAATGCTCGAAGGCTTAAATAGAACTAGAAATCATAACTGCAATCATCAAAAGGAATAAGAAAAAGCCTTGCATATTCACTACATGGAGCTCTCATCATGATGGCTATTGGAACTACCTTTTCTAATTATTTGAACCTCATTATTTTCTTCATGCACACACCCAAAAAATGTCGCTTGTAGTGCCCATCATCTTTTAGTTGCAATGACTATGAATGTAGAAGACATCACCTTGTGGGTGAGCCTTTTCTTCTGACATGTGTCATTATCTGGCTTCATCTCAAAAATGACCATTGACCAATGGAATAACATCTTTTTCAGCCTAGACTAAAAACCTTTCAAAATCTCCACCTAGCTACCAAGTTGAATCCTTTGACAAATCAGCTAGACTTTAAGTCTTTGTAAAATGTGGCAAGCTAGTGGACTTCTCTTTTGAAACTTTTCTCTTATTCATCTCAAAACCCTACAAAATCTACACATGGTACCCTCTAACAAAACTTGGAAATGACAAGCAACAATTGCACATGCCTTCAAGCACAAAATTGTCTATCTTCTAAAACTCTGCCAGGCCACCAAGTGACACCCTCCACTACAAGATACCTCAAATAATAAATCTTCTCCAAAAAGGAGAAGACTCAAAAAGAAATAACAAGGGTAAAGGCCTTTGGGAAAAATAAAATGAAGATGGTCGAATGGTTGGTGGAACTATTGTAGATTAATCTACAGATTTGGAGACTCCTTGAAGGTTCCCTATCTATAAGGAAAATGACTCAAAAAATTTGGTTCTATCTCCAAAAACTTGTAAATGGGTGAGAAAAAGAAAAAGATACAGATTTGTAAATGCAAACTGTAGAGGATCCTAGTCTGTATCAGATGGTGGAGTATGCAATTGAAGAGATTCATAAGATTTATCTAAATCAATCATTTCTCAAAAGGAGATGATGATGGAGATGAACAATGCAACTTCCACATGAAAACTCAACTATGCAAGAGGATGTAGTATCTGCTCTACCTCCATCACATTCAGATCAAGGCCTAACATTTGTAGGAAGGATTGATCCTTCTCTCTTTATTCTAGTAATTTATTCATTTGATCTTCATTTATTATAGTTCCATTTACAAGGAAAGGGGATGGGAGACCCAGTTGGACTAACTATTCAATTCAACCTTTTAGTTGTGTCATTGTGAGCTCTAGAGCCTTGACACATTCTTTACTCTTCATTTCCACTACATAGTACTTGATGAATTAATTTGCCCCTTTTGCTACTAGTCCTCTATCATTGATGCCTGTAACAACTAAAATGTTATTATCTTTTACATTCAACGTTTCAATAAGTGACTTTGATTTAATCACTTTAGGGGCAATATTCTGCAACATCTACTCAACTACAAACCCTATATCTAATTCCAACTTTTGATCATCAATAATGTATTGTAGAGTTTGCCAAAGAGAATTGACACTAGTTTTGATCCTCTCTCAAAAATAATTATAAATGTATTGTATCATAGGAAAAAAAAACTTGGTTGTCTGGTAGGGGAGGCTAATTCAACTTGCAAACTTAATTTGTGATTCTTTCTTTTTAATATCTTCTTGTAACCTCACAACTTCTACTAAAGAAATTACACTCTCTTGGCGTGCTTCAACTAATTCTTCATTTTGTGTTTGTAGAGAAAATTCAATTATTAATTTATTCTTTCAATTTCAAATGAGGCTTAATCTTCTAGTATCTCCTTCTCTCTAATTTGTAAAAGTTGACACAATTCTTCTTTCTCTCTTTTCTATAGTGGCTATAACTTTAGCATCCTTTATCTTAGTTTGAATTCTAGCATTTTCTGCTTGTTTCTCTTGAAGAATTGTTAATGCTTAGCTCTCACATTCCTTCCTTAGTTCATTAATCTCCAATTTTTTGCTCTGATCATGACATGTTTTCTTTCTATAGTTAATTCCACATCACACACTTTTCTTTCTAATTTAGCCTAGATTCGGCTTAATTTGAGGAATTTGGATAATACCACCTTTTGAAATTCCTCCATGAATTCAACCTTATCCTATAGGTGGACCGAGATCATATCAATTCCAACAACATGGATTGTGTAGTCCTCTAGTCTCATTTGTCCTTTGGGCTTAGTAACATTAGGCATTTTTTATGCAATCACAACTCTGTGGGGTTCCTCATCAAATATAGTCTCAATATTTGAGGTGGACAATTGTGTGTCACCTTTTACTTTTCTCTCCAATTGAGACTATTTAGATACATATGTCTGCTTATTCCATAGAGCTAAGGAACAATATATTATCTTGTGAATGGGGCACTGAGAGGCAAACCAAAAGTAATTTGGATAGTTGGAGATTGCAATTTAGCTCCAGGAGTAGTGAGCCTTGGGAAATTTAAATTTCTTAGGGAAAAAGGTGGGACATTTTATAATGTGGCTATTATCCTTGGAGAACCTATAACATTTGATGGGGTTGATGGATGACATGTTAGGGAAAATGGTAAAGGCATCATGAATTGAACCACCAAAGAAATCATTGCAACATATGGTCTCAGAAATAAGGGTTTCTCAAATTCTTGGGAATTTACCACAACTAAAGTTGATTCTAAACTAATGATAGGCAAATGAGAAACTTGTGTTATGGGGTTGGGAATAAAAGGTGTTTGGAATGTTGGCATGGTTATGGTCAATGGAAACATTCATACTGGATGCAATTCTTGTGCAATAGGGAGGACATTCATATAGATTGAAGAGAATGCTGGAAAAGGGGAATCAACTAAAGATTGAGATAAAGAAAGAAGAGGGGGAGGAAAACTTATCTATGCAACAAAAATAATGAGGGTTTATGAAGTAAAAATTGTTACTTCTAAGACCACAAAAAATTTAGGGTTTCCTAATCATCTCCTTTTACTCTTTTCAAAAATTTCTTCTAGTAGAGAATGTTCAAACTCTCGACCTCCACTTTAGATCTGTCTAAGATTATGAATAATAATCCTAGGACCTTATCTTTGAGCTTCTATAAGGACTATGTTGGACACAATGGATCATTGAGAGGGGGGTAAATCAGTGATTTAAATACTTTCCTATTTCAGGGATATACCGGTAGCATATAAAACAAACATTGGATAGAACGATTACTCAAACAATATAAACTGAGTGTGAAGGAAGAATAGTTACCGGATCAATAATACACACACATAAAAAATGCATCACATAACACCAGATATATGAGGAAAACCCAATGTGGGAAAAAACTCGATGAGAATAGCTGCTGGAGATCTTCTGCTCCAATCCAGCCTCATAATGAAAATGATTTGATTACAATTTTAGGGCAAAAACCAAGGAGCACCAACCCCTGATTTATGAGCACCAACTCAAAGGAGCTACAACCCCTGCACTAAGAACCAAATTAGTGATGAAACTGATAGATTTCAAATACAATGATAAATCTTACAAATAAAGTTTTGTAACTCTTATGTACTATATTCTATTGGTTTCAACTTTACTAGTCACTTTCACAATCTCTTCTGCTGCTCTCCCTCTCTGCTAGATCTCACACTCTGCTTAATCTTTTCTACTTCTGCTGAATCACACTTAACTTCTACAACATATCCACTGGTTCTAACTCCGCAGGTATTCCTTCCCTCTGTATTCTTCACACACTCTACCAATATGAACACCTCTACTGGTTTCCTTCCTATGCTCCAGTATCACCTACACACATAGTCGCTCATAATTTTCTTTCCAATTGTTTTGACTGCACACTCATCACCCTTCTTCAAACTCTCACATCACAAATCAAAGTATCAAGTTGGAATATTTAAACTTGAGCCTTCCCACCAAAAAAACAATTAAAACTTAGGGTGGTTAGGGTTTCTTCTCAGCAACCAAATCCATCTTCAATCTGATCTAATCTTCCTTGGATCGATCACCTGCATTGAGGAAATAAATCTGTATGTTTTTTTCATTTTTCCAATGCATGTATGCTAAAAATAGAAAACATAACCCTACTCTTCTGCTTTGATTTTTGTTGACCATATTTAAGATCTATCTGTTTCTTGTTCGAGGTTATCCTATACTCTAGTTCTATGCTTCGATCATGATGCCAACAACTCTCTGATCTTCTTCTATCATTCATTCTTCATCGAGCTACAAAAATTTTGATTTTCAATCCGCAAATCAAGGGGGGCTTCATTAAATGCTTACCTATCCTTGCAACTACCTTGCCTTGATGATGCAAACACATCGGCATCTCCCTTCTTGCCACTTGGAATCCACATGATAGACAAGTCGGCATACAACCCACTCATCGACATAGGGTCGGTTCATACTTGTTCATCTGAAAAATCCTTCTACCGGTACATACCCTTACCGGTATGTCCAACACACTGAACATTTTCTCTTACTGGTAATACAACACATCGACAACTCACCTTATCCTTAGGTATACTACTTCATTGTGATCTTGTTATCATTCTTCCTCTTCATCATAAACTGACAACCAACCTTGATACATACTGGTCACATGCCTTGCCGGTATTTACTTAACATGCCAACACACTACACTTATTCATGTCACCTCTTACCAGTGATAACTCATGCTTAAACCATATTGGTTGACATCTATCTCTAATGCCAACAAACTCCTACTCACCGGTTGACATCAATGGCAACTCAATGCCAACAATCTCCCCCTTTGGCATTGATGTCAATACACACTACATCTCTCTCTCTCTCTCTCTCTCTCTCTCTCTCTCTCCCCCTTTGACAAAAATGTAAAAGGGAGCCTTGGTTTGACACAACTCATGCCTGTAACTAGTAGGACACATTCTCCCCCTGTGTCCATGCTTCATGGTTCAAGGCTTCTGGGATTATAGCAATTGTTGACTCCCTTTGAACCATACATCTCTCCTACACATTAAGTGTTGCAAGTTGGTGGGACAACTCACAAAATTTGTATCAAGTACTCAAATGTGCTCAAAGGAAGTAGCTTTTTAAATATGTCAACAATCTTCTCATCGGTTGGAATATATTCTACTATTACCACTTTGTCTGCTACTTTCTCCCTCAAGAAGTGATATTTGGTTACAATGTGTTTTATTCTTGAGTGCATTATCAGACTCTTTGAGATGTTGATTGTACTTGAGTTGTCACACCGGATTTGAATAGGATCCGATATTTCCACCTGTATGTCCTTCAATGTTTGCTTCACCTGTGAACAACATGTAGAAACAACCATATACTCAGCCTCAGTAGTGGATAATGAAATTGAATCTTGCTTCTTGCTATGCCATGACACTAGCCAGTCTCCTAAGTAGAATTCACCTCCACTTGTGCTCTTCTGGTCATCAACACAGCTAGCCCAATATGCATTAGTATATTCTTATAAAGTGAAGTCTCCTTTCTTGGGATACCGCATGCCATAATTGATTGTTCCTTGCAGATACCTGGAGATTCTCCTAACTGCATTTAAGTGAGACTGTTTGGGGGCATCTTGGAATCTTTCAACCATGCACACCACATGTACTATATCCAGTCTAGATGTTGTTAGATATAATAGACTACCAATCATAGACCAATACAATGTGCTCTACATCCGGTGACTCATCATTCTTGCTCAATTTGCAACTGGTCACCATGGGAGTACTTACCAGTTTTCTATCCTCCATTTGAAACTTTTTTAACATTTCCTTGGTATACTTGGTTTGAGAGATGAATATTCCTTTCTTCTATTGTGAAATTTTCAAACCAAGAAAGTAAGACAACTCACATAGCATGGACATCTCAAATTTTGTCTTCATCTGCTCTGCAAAATCCTTGCACATGATGTCCTTGTCTCCACCAAATATGATGTCAGCCACATACACAATAACTATAATCATATAATATCCATTTACCTTGATGTATAAGTTGTTGTCAACATTCCCTTTCTGGAATCCTTGCACCTTCAAGTATTTGTCTAATCGGGAATACCATGCTTTGGTGGCCTGCTTCAAACCATACATGGATTTCTTCAATCGACACACAAAAGTTTCATCATCGTGTAAATGAAACCCTTCCGGTTGCTCCATGTACACTTCTTCTTCCAATTTTCCATTTAAGAATGTAGATTTTACATCCATTTGATAGACCTTATATCCCTTGTAAACTGAGAAATCAAGAAACATTCTAATAGCCTCCAGCCTAGCAACCGGTGCAAATGTTTCTTCAAAATATATTCCTTCTACTTGAGAATAACCTTTGCATACTAGTATGGCCTTATGCCTAACAATCTTACCTTCTTCATTCATCTTGTTCCGGTAGACCCACTTGGTACCTATGACATTCTTGTCTACTAGTCTAGGAATGAGTTCCCAAGTCTGATTTTTCTCAATTTGTTTAAGCTCTTCATTCATATCATCTACCCACTTCTCACTTTTGATGGCCTCATCAAAAGTTTTGGGTTCTATCTCTGTCATGAGGTAGAAATTGAACTGCTCACTATTCTGAGCTAGTCTCCTCCTTGTTTGCATGCCATCATCTTTATTTCCTATGATCTGGTCCTCCAGATGATTCTTCTGCACATACCAGTTTGGTGTCTTGCTTGGTGCTTCTTTTTCCGGTTCATTCGCAGGTTGTCTTTCATATTCATCATCTGAGACTTCACTATAAGGTGCCAATAATTGATTTGCCCTGAATGAATCCTCATCCACCTTGAAATTCACACCTTCAACTACTTTTCTTAGCCTCTTTTTATAGCATTTATAGGCCTTGCTATGAGTTGAGTAGCCTAAAAAGATACCTTTATCACTCCAAGACTCAAATCCACCTAAATCTTGTTCATCCCTTTTTATGAAGCACCTGCTACCAAAAACCCCGAAGTGCTTTAATAATGGTTTCCTATCATACCATAGCTCATAAGGTGTCATGTTACTATTTACTCTCAACTACACCCGTTTCAATGTGTATACTGCAGTATGAAATGCTTCCTTCCAATACCTATCTGGTAGATTGGCTTCATTCAACATAGTCCTAGCCATCTCCTTTACTATCTGGTTCTTCCTCTTCGCAACACCATTTTTTTTGTGTGGTGTCCTTGATGCTGAGTATTGCCTCCTAATTCCATGGCTTTCACAATAATCCACAAATTCATTTGAAGTGTATTCTCCACCCCATTCAAATATTAATCACTTTAACCGATAACCACAATCATTTTTTACAATCTTGAAAATATTGAATCTCTCAAATGCTTGTGACTTGTCATGCAAGAGGGTTAGCCAAGTCATTCTTGATCAATCATGTATGAATAACTATAAGGCCTTCCCCAAACCAAGCTCTGATTAACTTAGTTGACCATGTTTGACCCTATTAATAAATGCTATATAATACAATAGAATGGATTGTGTTAGACCGATAGATTTGTGAGAAAAGAAATTGAACCAAGTTATAGAGTTATTTCACCTTGTGGTGTACATTTTTATGTGTTATGAATGTGAAAGCCTAAAAGATCCATTGATTGGATAATCTTGATCTAACATATGTCAGCTATGTCTGGATTTAGAACTTATATGATTTCCATGAATTGGATAACATTGATGAATGTTGATGCTTCATTTATATGCTTTATGATATAGTACTCAATATGACTCTAGAATAGGATAAATTTGAGATGATAAATGCCACTATTGGAATTATAGGATTTTACTAAGATAATAGAAATAGGATGTATGTGTATGTATGGATCAAAATTATGAGATTATGATAATTGCTTGTGTGGATTCATTTGGATGTAAGATATATTGATTTGTTCAAATGTAAAGTGTATGCAGAGTGTTTGATGTGTATTCTAATTCATGTGTTTTAATATTATATGGGGTTATTTAAAATTACTAATGTGTAATTGAGTTGCATAGGAAAAGATATCCATGTTCGTAAAACCAGGGTTTGTCTATTTAGAGAGACAACACCCCGTTTGTGTCGTATTTTATTCGTAATAGTAAATGATGCATGTGTGTTACATGCTATTTAATTGATTTATTTAAATCCAATAAGAGACACAATTTCATGTATAATCTTGTAGAAGTATTTTCTTTGTGTCACTTGACACGTGTAGATTTATGTTTGAGTTTTTAAGTTTGTCTCTTGGAGGGAATTGTTCAACTATAGCTTTTTCAATTAATGTAATGAGATTCCATAAATGCCTTGGATAAAGAATCTTTGGGATGGTCAACATAAGTTTGACCCGAAAATAAGCTTCAGAGGGGTTATAAAAGGGTTAAATGGACACCTAGGGGTAGTTTAATAAGGTTTCCTAAAGCCCATAAGGTATACCTAAGGGTTAGGGGTAATTTTAGGCAAGTTTCTACTCCCATGTGACCTTTTAGGCACCCTAAAAAGTGACTTTTCTAAGTTGTGCGAAAATGGAAATTAGAAGACTTGAACTAAGTTGTGAACCTTCCCTTTCGAATGAGAGTTTCCTTTCCCATTTTACCTTTCCTTCCTTTTTCAATTTTTAGAAACTTGTGAGAACTCTCACAAAAGGCTTCTTAAGCAAGAATTAGAAAATTAGTGGGTAATCACCCACTCTCCATTTTTGGAGACAAAAGAGTTTTGAAAAGAAAAATATAGATTTTTGGATTGAGAATTTGGCTAAGGGTAGAAAGAGAAGAACCATGGAATTGGGCTGCTCATCCTCAACAAAAGTAGCATACCTTTGGACAGTTTAAGGTTGGTTGTATTTTTCTTATAATGATTTCTTATTGCATGCATTTTGAAAGTAATGTTTGTGTAAAAGTCTAGTTTTCGTGCATGTTTTCTTGGAAATTTATTTGGTATTTTGTGTTTATACAATGTATGTGTTTTGGGAGTAATCAAGACCTCCTACTCTTGGGAGAGAGGAGGATCTTGTGGGTGGTAGAAGTGACAACCCTCGAGTGAGAGGCTTTCGTTATGAGAGTGATCACAAGGGATTTTATGTGACCCTTGCTGCATGGCTTGTTTATGCATTGGGGGTCATAAGGAGGGAAATAAGGCATGAATGCCTTGGGGGGAATAAGGAATTATGGGGTTGTTATACTTGATGTATTTGGTTTGCCATGAGGTGGCTATATATTTTTCCATACTTGTAGTCTCCTCAGGGTACTTGGTCCACTACCACCCTTGAAAAAGACATCACAATGAGTGGTGTAGTGTAGACTGGGTTGGGATTGTGTTTGAGTTTGTGTGTATTATGTCTTTTGTGTTTGCATGTTTGTTACTCGTCTAGGGCTTGGTTCTCTGAGCTCGGGGGTGGCTACCAGTTAGCCTAGGCTGGGAGGTGAGCTCTCCATGGTCATAGCTTTGATTTAAAATGCAGGATTGTCAGAAGAAAAGAATAGGACAAGTGGAAGGTTGCAGGAGTTATTTGTTGCAGGAAATTATTTGTAAATGTAATTATATTTTGAAAAAGTCCTCAGTTATTAGAAATGAGAGACCCATTGTAAAGTGACAATAGTGTTTTTGAAATACGTTTTTAAAAGTTGTATTATTTTACTATGCTATTCATTGCAGAAAAGAAATGAGTATTCCTAAATTTGTTTTTCCAAAGTTCAAAATATTATATCTGATGTGTTTATAATAAATTGCAAAGCAAGAAAGTTATTTTATTCTTATGCATTCAAAATAAAATAAAAAGGAAATAAATAGATTAGAGTTGCATGCATATTGTAGGCTGCAAATAAATCATTTAATTCTATTTTCTGTAAATGCAGTATAGTACATTATAGTTCTGGAAATTGTCTTTTTGTTTATTTCAAAAATTAGTAACTAAGATAGATAGTTTATCTAGTCTATGTAAATATAACTTTTTATAGTTGCTGTATGAAATTAACTAAAATCAGTCAGTTACTTTATGCATAAGATAAATCTAAGGTTAACTTAGTACATCTATGTTTTAGCTATAAAGTATCCAAATCTGTCATTTAAATAGTTGTTGTAGATTTTTGCAAAGTCTGTCAATTTATTTATTTCAGAAAATGAAAATCACAATCTATTATAGTTTTTATTTAAATAAAATCTAGATTTATTTAGTTGCTGGTAAAACTATTAAATCTAGTCATTTATATAGTTGAAGATTGAAATAAAACACCTACAGTAAAACAGTTTAAATGAAATAATAAAATTACTATACTCTTGTTGTAAATGAATCAGAAATTTATTTATCCATCTATTTTATCTTTACATCTAGGACATTTACGAAAGGAAATAAATCAACAAGAAAACAAAATAATATTTCAGTATTCTGTTCGAATACATACCTAGAATCAAAATACTAGGATTTAATCATTACATAATTTTTGTCATATAAAATATATATTTATATAAATATATAATTTATAGACATGCAAATTATATGTATATCTTTATATATATTTATATAAAATACATTTATATAAATAATCATGAAAATAGATGTATATATACCTGCATACATATAAAAATGCATATAAATATGTATATATATATATATATATATAAATATATAATTATATTTTAAAAAAATAATAATAAAAAAAATAAAAATAAAACAAAATTTATTTTTTTTACAACTTTGGGGGGGGGGGGAAGGCAGAAGGGCCGAACCACTGTGTGGACACACAGTGGACGACCCGTGGCCTCCATTGTGTGGACACACAGTGGAGCCCGCGGCTGCCACTGTGTGGACACACAGTGCCGCCTTCCGGAACTGTCACCTCCCTCCCTCCTGTGCAAACGCCATGGCTGCCGCTCCCCATGACACCATTCGACCCTGCACAGTCCCAAACAAAAAAAAAAGAGGAAGAAACCCTAGCCCGGTTAGGGCTAGGGTAAAATGTGGCCATTAAAAATAATATAAAATGAGGGGGGACCTATTTTATATTATAAATCAGGGTTTGGGTTGCATGGGTAAAACCCTATGGGTTTAGTATATATTATTATTATGTAAATGTATATATATGAAATTATTTACATATATACTTACATATATAGTTGTATATATATTTTTGAATACACACACACACACACATATATATATATAATTATATAATTATATATATATTTATATAGGTGGAGATGTTTGTGAATTTAATTATTAATGAAGTTAATAATTATGTTAAATTTAAATAGATTGAGATGTTTACAAATTTAAATATTAATGAAGTTAATATTTAATTTTTAAATTTAAATAGGTTGAGTTGTTTTGAATTAAAAATCAGTGAAGTGATATTTAATTTTAATTAAATAAACTTAGATGTTGGAAATTAAACAATTAGGAATTTAAGTTCTAAATGTAAATTATTGAACTAGAGGGTTTAAATTTTATCTCTCCTAGACGTAGGTGCATGTGATTAAACTTGAATAGGAAAATATTCAATTGCGAATATAACTGACCCTTTAGTTGTTTTAGTTAATCTACTACTTAATTATTGCTAAGTAAAATATTTTATATTTGTCAATTTAATGTTTTAAAGTTATGTTTAAAAAAAAATTTATCTCGTTCTTGCCCTAAATTTTGGGCATGACAATAACATTAAATATCTCTCACCGGCCAATCCTCTTGTTTGTGTTGGCCCACACAAATCTGTATGTACTAACTCCAAAGGTCTTGAGGTGTTATATTCCTTTGTTTTGAAGCTGCCCTTTTCTTGCTTGCCTCTGACACATTCATCACAGAATGTGCTTTACAGTTTTATGATAAGAGGTATGTGTCTCATATATCGGTTCTTGCTTATCTTCACTAGTTTATCAAAGTTCACATGGCCCAACCTTCTATGCCATAACTAACATTCATCTACCTGTCCCATCATACATTGAGACTCAAAGCATTCCTTTAGATTGTATACATTACTATCTATCCTATTTCCTTTTGCTACAACCTGATCAATACTCTTCTTCCTTATCTGATAATCGGTAGAGTCAAAAGTGAATTTGTATCCTTTGTTACAAATTTGACTCACACTCAACACGTTATGTTTTAGTCCTACATAATAAGCATCATGTGCCTTCAATTTGCCATCTATGTTCAAAGTACCTTTTCCTTTTATCTTGATGGAGGAGTTGTCTCCAAATCTCACCGAGCCTCCAATCCAATCTTCAAGCTTGATAAATTTCTTCTTGTCTCCAGTCATGTGATTGGAACATCCACTATCCACTACCCATAAATTCCTTCTTTCTGCATGTAGGATAGTCTGTACAATCAAACTTGATTCGGATTTGTTCTTGTCTTTCTCAATCCAAACTAGTTTCTCTTCTTTCTTCTTCTCAGTTGCAGCATTTTGTTCCGGTTTTGTTTCTACCTTCTGATCTGATACTTCCTTCTTCTGCTTGTCAGTCCTCAATTTACAATGCTTTGCTATGTGACCAAATTTTTGACACTTATAGCATTTCACATTAGCATTAAAATATGTATTCAAAATATTCTTGTAGGACATCTGCAAGTTTCTCCTACACTCATAACTCTTATGACCAAACTCATTGCAATTATAATATGTGACATTTGTACTTTGTAATGCAACAAATGAGTTTCTACTCTCAAAACTAGGGGTTACATTCATCATCCTACATTCTACCACTCTATAACCGAACTTATTACATCGGTGATAATAACCATAGAATTCAAGTACATACCGGTTTTGTCTCCTAGGAGCAACATGATTCTATCTTACCAGATATTTGTTCCTCAGCTGATGAACTATTGTAAACCCTTGATAATCAACATTCTTCATGCCTTTGTATCTAGTATACTGGTTTGTATGTTGACCCTTCTGGCCCACAACTACATTTTGGTTTATAGATTGATTCCTTGTAGCAGCAACATTTGTCCCCTTCCTCTCAATCTTGTTGACAATAAACACATGTTTGTCATTTCTCTCTTCTAATGTTGTGAATTTTATTTCCTTACCGGTTGAGTCCTTGCTCTCAGAACTTTGTCCTTCTTCAAACCCAAGTCCACCAGTATCCTTTGATTGCTCAACATTTTGTCTAGGGCCTCTGTGCTTCTTTCATACTTGCTTCTCATCACCAATTCTTTTTTGCTCTTCTCTAATTCCTTTCGGAGCTTAACAATTTCTTGTTTCAAATTTTGATGCTCCTTCTCCTTTTAACTGCAAGAGTTATTTGAGACACTCTCCTCATCTGTGGCATCATGTTCATGAGTGTAAAGGCTACTCTACTTTCGGTTGCCTCTTCTTTCTTTCTCGTAGATATTCTTCTTTTTATCTTCACCAGATGATCTACTAAATTTTTTTTGATCATTCACATCCTTATCATTATAGGGACATTTGGCAGCAAAATGTTCTATCTTTCCACAATTGAAACATTTCAAAGGCAACTTGCCTTTGTATTTTCTGGAACCCCTCTTGAGTCTTCTGACAAAGTTAGCCATGATATCATCAGAATCTTCACTGGTTCCATCTTGAGCATAATCTTCTCTTCCTTTCCTTGATGTGTTGAATGCAAGTTTTTTCTTCACAGTCTCAGTACTGACAATCCTCATCTCATAAGCAGTTAGGGAACCATATAGCTCATCTATTGTAAAGGTTTTCTGATCTTTTGCTTCTTCCATTACTAAAACCTTTGTATCATACTTAGATGTGAGAGATCTAAGTACTTTCTTCACTACCACCTCATCTTTCACTTCTTCTCCAAGCCCTCTAATGGTGTTTGTTGTTTCATCAATCCTTTGGAGATAGTCAAAAATCTTCTCTTCATCTCTCATCTTCAAACCCTCAAACTGTTCTCTCAATGTCCATAACTTTGCTTCCTAGACTTTAGCATCACCTTCAAATATTTTCTACAACTTATCCCAAGTTTCTTTAGCAGATGAGAAGTGCATAACCTTAAAAAACTCATTATCAGATAACCCACTAAGAATGGCATTTTTAACTTTAGCATTGTTCTCATATTCTTTCTTAGCATCTAGATTAGTAGGGGGAACATTTAGGACTATATACCTATTCTTAACCGACATCCAAACATCAAAACCTACAAAGGACACATAGGTTTCCATTCTTCTACTCCAAAAGACATAGTTGACACCATCAAACATAGGAGATTTTGAGGAGACATATTCATTTCTTGCCATTGTGTACACTTGACAGGATCTACCCAAGCTAGAGAACACTTTGACAAAATAGGGCACCTAGGCTTTGATACCAATTGTTGGACACAATGGATCACTTAGAGGGGGGAGAATCAGTGATTTAAGAGCTTTCCTATCTTAGGGATATACTGGTAGCATATAAAACAAACAATGGGAAGGCTGGTTACTCAAACAATACAAACGGAGTGTGAAGGAAGAATAGTTACTGGATCAATAATACACACATAAAAAATGCATCACATAACACCAGATATATGAGGAAAACCCAATATGGGAAAAATCTCGGTGAGAATAGCTATTGGAGATCTTCTGCTCCAATCGAGCCTCACAATGAAAATGATCTAATTAAAATTTTAGGGTACCAACCCAAGGAGCACCAGCTCAAAGGAGCTACAAACCTTGCACTAAGCACCAACTTAGTGATCAAATTGATAGATTTAAAATACAATGATAAATCCTTGTTACAAATAAAGTTTTGTAACTCTTATGTACTCTATTCTACTGGTTTAAAATTTATTGGTCAGTTTCATAATCTCTTCTGCTGCTCTCCCTCTCTGTCAGATCTCACACTCTACTTAATCTTTTCTGCTTCTGCTGAAATACACTTAACTTCTACAACATATCCACTGGTTCTAACTCTATAGGTATTCCTTCCCTCTGTATTCTTCTTACACTCTACCGGTATGAACACCTCTACCGGTTTCCTTCCTATGCTCCAGTATCACCTACACACACAGTCACTTAGAATTTTCTTTCCAATTTTTTTGACTGCACACTCATCACCCTTCTTCGTATTCTCTCATCACAAATCAAAGTCTCAAGTTGGCATATTTAAACGTGAGCCTTCCTGCCAAAAAACAAGTCAAACCTAGGGCGGTTAGGGTTTCTTCTCAGCGATAAAATCTATCTTCAATTTGATTCAATCTTCCTTGTATCGATCACCTGCATTGGGGAAATAAATCTGTATGCGTTTTGCATTTGTCCAATGCATGTATGCTAAAAATAGCAAACCTAACCCTGCTCTTTTGCTTTGATTTTTCTTGACCATATTTAAGATCTAGTTGTTTCTTATGCGAGGTCATCCTTTAATCTGGTTCCATGCTTTGATCATGATGCCAACAACTCTTTGATCTTCTTCTGTTGTTCATTCTTCATCGAGCCACAAAACTTCTAATTTTCAATCTGCAAATCAAGGGGGGCTTCATTAAATGCTTACCTATCCCTGCAACTACCTTACCTCGATGATGCAAATACATTGATATCTCTCTTTTGCCACTTGTCATCCACATGATAGAAACGTCAACATACGACCCACTCACCGACATAGGGTCGATTCATACTTGTTCATCTGACAAATCCTTCTACTGGTACATACCCTTCCCGATATGTCTAACAAATTGAACATTTTCTCTTACCAGAAACATAACACATCGGCAACTCACCTTATCCTTCGGTATACTACTTCATTGTGATCTTGTTAACATTCCACCTCTTCATCACAAACTGACAGCAACACTTGATACATACCAGTCACATGCCAACACACTAAACTTATTCATATCACCTCTTATCGGTGATAACTCATGCTTACACCATATTGGTTGACATCGATATCTAATACCAACAAACTTCTACTGACTAGTTGACATTAATGCCAACAACAATGTCCAACACTAACAAACCAGTTATTATTGTGAAAGGAGGTCATCCTACTAAGAACCCTTATGAGTATGCTAAACAAATCACCTAAGAGAATTATAATGTAGTTTCTCACATATATAATACACAAACAAATAGGCAACCTAGTCCTCCTCTAGTTATTCCTTCTTCATTCCTTACCTCTCAACCTATTTTTCCACAAGCACCTCGTATATCATAGACTCTTGGTAAAGAGTATGACCTTATTGAACAACTTAAAGCTACTCTTTCCAAGATATCTCTTTGGGATTTGATTCAAACTTCATCCACTCATCATGGAATGTTACAAGATGATTTAAAGAACTTATATGTCCCACCCACAGTAATACCTAATAATATGGCTTCTTTGATTGACTCCATGACAACACCCAAAGCTCAAATTGTATTCACACAAGATGAGTTGCCTTCTCATGATATCCAATATCAATAACGTTCTCTTATGATTTTTGTCCTTATCAATGGTAATGATATAAGAAGAATCCTTGTTGACAATGACTCTAACCCTAATGTTTGTAGCATTAAATTATTGCATAAGATCAATGTGGATACATCTCTTATTCAACCAGATTCTCTTACTATTTGTGGCATTGATAATGTTGCTATATCTTCTTTAGGTACTATAACCTTGCCTATTAAGGTGGGACCTATTATTTTTCCTACACCTATTCATGTCATGCTCGATAATTTCACCTAAAATCTTCTATTAGGGCGACTTTGGCTTCATAATATGCAAGCTGTCCCTTCTACTCTTCATTGCAACATCAAGTTTATTTATAACACTAAGATGTATACTTTGTATGTTGATACCAATTTACAAGTCTTGTTGCAAACCTCATCTTCTTGTTCAACTACTTCTAATTCTTCCTCAATTACCCCTATACCCTCCAGTGATTCCAAGACTCCTAAAAAGGATTCTACTCAATCTGAATCCTCTCCCAAAGATATATTTTCTCTCGAAGGGGTACTCTTAGATGATGATTAGGGATCTCTATACTTTAACCCTACTTTTGTGGGATAATATAGAGTCTCTTGGAAAAGATCTATTGAGAAGGAGAAAGATAAGGATGAACCTAAAAAGCTACCCACTTTTTCTAAACAATTAAGTAACAATTTTGTGGCTACCTCTAATTCAAACAATTCTTAAGAATATTCTTCTTCTTCATCTAATTATGGCATTGAGACCTATGAGGCCCCACCATCTCTTTCTAATATGGCATCCCTTTATGGTCCAACTTTTCACATTTTAGCTGAGTGGATGTAACGGGAATGGTTGTGGCACAAATGAACAAGGGATCAAAGTTACTTTAGAAAATAACATACATGAAGCTTCATTTGGACTTGGATATAATCCCTCAAAGCCCACTAAAGAATCTAAAAGACCATCTCTCAATGTGAATTCCATATTTAGTAGTGATAGTGACTTCACCTCAAGTGGATCATCTTCTATATTTCTCAACACTCATGCAACTCATAAGGAAATTAGGGTGATTGACAAG